>NC_090026.1:4510097-4677597 GCF_037176765.1 Anolis sagrei
AAGGCCCATTGGCCACGGGGGGGGGGGGGGGGGTAGGCGAGAGGGGAAAATGGAGGTTGTTTTGAAATGATGGAGGGCCAACTGAGATATCAATGGGATACAAAGAGAGGCAGATGTTGAGATATGCAGAGCACAAGTGGAGTAGTGGTCAGTGGTCTGTTTTAATCTATATAAACAAAAATGTAATGTTCGTTTGTGGGGTTAACATAACTCAAAAACCACTGGACAAATTGACACCAAATTTGAACACAATACACCTATCAGGCCAACAAATGACCATCACTCATAAAAACACTGAAAAACATAGCGGAAGGAACTTTAAAAGCAAACCCCCCTCCCCAACATTATAACACGTGCATAACCACATAAATACACATATCCACATATATGCACACACAAAACAAATATACACATACTGAGCCACAGCAACGCATGGCAGGGGACGGCTAGTGTTTGTATAATTATAGATTCCAAATTGTACTGAAAGGCTTTTAATGTCTCCTTGTTAGAGAGAAAAGTGGGGTATAAATAACAATAACAACATAAGGAAAAACTTCCTAACTGTGAGGGAGAACTGTTCAGCAGTGGAACTCTCTGCCCTGGAGTGTGGTGGAGGTTTCTTCTTTGGAGGCTTTTAAGCAGAGGCTGGGTGGCCATCTGTTGGGGGTGCTTTGAATGCAATTTTCCTGCTTCTTGGCAGAGTGGGGTTGGACTGGATGGCCTTCCAGGTCTCTTCCAACTAATTGATTCTATGAGGGTTGAATGAAAAGTAATGCCTCCACCTTCGTAACTCCTCAACAGATAGCAGTACTGATATGCGGCAGGTACTGGCTTGTTCAGTAGACTCTGCTCTACAGTTCCATTTTGGTGGGAAGCCTTAGCATTGAACGGTTTTGTTGTTAAAGTGCGAAATATGGAATACTGCGCAGACGGTCGGTCAATGCGACTTAAACAATGTGCAGTCATTGAATTCTTGACAGCAGAAGGTGTCACCCCCAAAGGAGATTCATCAGAGGATGCGAGCTGTTTATGGTGATTGTGTTGATGTAAGTACTGTGCGTCGTTGGGCAAGTAAGTTTAAAGAGGTTGAGGTGGAAACATCTGATTTGTGTGACAAACAAAGAGTTGGACGTCCTGTGACAGCAACCACCGAGTTTCACAAGCAGCAGGTTGACAGACAGATTCAGGACGATCGTCGTATCCCTCAGAGAGGAATTTCAAGCATAATCAGCATTTCACAAGAACGTTTGGGTCACATTATTGCTTTGCTTGGCTATTGGAAGATCTGTGCACGATGTACCCAGGATGAGAGAACTGTGAGACGCTGGTTGCGGAAACAGAGTGTTGACTTCTTCCATGACAGCTTCAGAAAACTTGTTCATTGTTGGCAGAAATGTATCCAATTGTCTGGTGATTGTGTGGAAAAGCGAATAGTGGTAGTTAAAGAGCACATTCTAAGGATTATTTCTGTGTTTGATTTATTAAAATATTCCTATCCAAACCCAAGTAACGAAGGTGGAGGCATTACTTTTCATTCAACCCTCATATATAACAACATTTGAAAAATGTTCTGTTCCTGGTTTGAAAGCATTATTTCCTGTTTAATTGTGCGGTACTTGGTTTGAAAGTAGTTGTCCTGCTCCAGAGACTTCATTTCTGTGGCTGCTGTTAGGAATTGTGGGAGTTGAAGTCCAAAAGCACCTGGGGGGCCAAAGTTTGCCCATGCCTGTAATAGATGGTTCAGAATCCAGCCAGTAACACCTAATAGGCTGTGAAACTAATAACAAGAACTCATCTCAGATTCTTTATCCCAATTGGGCATCTTCCTTCCACTCCTCTCTTTCATAGAATCATAGAATCCTAGAGTTGGAAGAGACCTCATGGGCCATCCAGTCCAACCCCATTCTGCCAAGAAGCAGGAATATTGCATTCAAATCACCCCTGACAGATGGCCATCCAGCCTCTGTTTAAAAGCTTCCAAAGAAGGAGCCTCCACCACACTCCGGGGCAGAGAGTTCCACTGCTGAACGGCTCTCACAGTCAGGAAGTTCTTCCTCATGTTCAGATGGAATCTTCTCTCTTGTAGTTTGAAGCCATTGTCTCGCGTCCTAGTCTCCAGGGAAGCAGAAAACAAGCTTACTCCCTCCTCCTCCCTGTGGCTTCCTCTCACATATTTATACATGGCTATCATATCTCCTCTCAGCCTTCTCTTCTTCAGGCTAAACATGCCCAGCTGCTTAAGCCGCTCCTCATAGGGCTTGTTCTCCAGACCCTTGATCATTTTAGTCGCCCTCCTCTGGACACATTCCAGCTTGTCAATATCTCTCTTGAATTGTGGTGCCCAGAATTGGACACAATATTCCAGGTGTGGTCTAACCAAAACAGAATAGAGGGGTAGCATTACTTCTTTACCTCTAGACACTATGCTCCGATTGATGCCGGCCAAAATCCCATTGGCTTTTTTTGCTGCCACATCACATTGTTGGCTCATGTTTAACTTGTTGTCCACGAGGACTCCAAGATCTTTTTCACATGTACTGCTCATCCCTTCCTCTCCCGCAGGTGAACTCCTGGAGTGGCTCCATCGAAATCGGGGTGACGGCCTTGGACCCCAACCACCTGGACTTTCCTAGCAGTGCCACGGGCCTCAAGGGTGGCTCCTGGATCATTTCGGGCTGCTCAGTGCTGCGGGACGGCCGCTCCATCCTGGAGGAGTACGGCCAGGACCTGGACCAGCTGGGCGAAGGCGACCGGGTGGGCATCCAGCGCACGGCCAGCGGGGAGCTGCGCCTCTGGGTCAACGGGCAGGACTGTGGGGTGGCCGCCACTGGGATCCCGCCCCAGGTCTGGGCCGTGGTGGACCTCTACGGCAAGTGCACCCAGATCACGGTGGTGCCCAGCAACACGGACGAGGCAGAAGAGGGCACCGCTCAGGAAGAAGGTACTTGCTTGGGAGCACTGGGAGAATGGCTGGTTATTATTATTTTTTGATGTCTTTATTGAATACTAGCTATCTCCTGCCAGGCGTTGCTGTGGCCCAGTCTGGTGATCTGGAAAATAAAGTAATGAGAAAGTGTTGGTTTCTAATATATGCAATGTCTTTATGCTTGTGGATAAACAGTACTTCTTGTTGTTTCTTTGTCAGTGTTGATGTAGAGATTGTCTGGTATGCCCACTCTGGAACATGCAAGATATCATTGTTCTTCTCTAGGGGTCACTTTGGATGGATGGATGGATGGATGGATGGATGGATGGATGGATGGATGGATGGATAGATAGATAGATAGATAGATAGATAGATAGATAGATAGATAGATAGATAGATGAGAGTGAAAGGTGATAGATGGATAAATAGTGAAAGGTGATGGATGGATGGATGGATGGATGGATGGATGGATGGATGGATGGATGGATAGATAGATAGATAGACAGACAGACAGACAGACAGATAGATGAGAGTGAAAGGTGATGGATGGATGGATAGATGAGAGTGAAAGGTGATGATTGGATGGATGGATGGATGGATGGATGGATGGATGGATGGATAGATAGATAGATAGATAGATAGATAGATAGATAGAAGAGAGTGAAAGGTGATAGATGGATGGATGGACAGACGGACAAACAGAAGATGATATGATCATACATTGTTCAAGTTGGAAGAGACCCCAGGGGCCATGTAGTCCAATCCCCTGGCTTGCAGAAGCACACAATCAAAGAACTCCTGGCAGATGGTCATCTGTTAAAAATCCTCCAGAGAAGGAGGCTCCACTAGACTCGAAGGCTACAGCCTATTCCACTGCCAAAAGCTCTTACTGTCAGGTTGTTCATCCTAATGTTTGGGTGGAATCTCTGTTCCTGCAGCTTGAATCCATAGTTCCATTGTATCCTAGTCTTTGGAGCAGCAGGAAACAAGATTGGCTCCTTTCCAATGTGATAAGGAAGAGCACCTGCCAAAATAAGACACCTGGAGGTGTTTTCTTATCTCTTTAATTGTTCAGTCCCCTCCTAGCCCTCAGGGCCTCCTGAGAAAGAGACACAAACAGAGTAGATCCGCACAGAGACAAAAACTATAAAAAACACAATAAAATACCCTTTTAAAAATTGAAAAAAAATATTTATATGTTTGACAGTTGGCCATCCACACTTGCAGGTTTGACTAATATGATTATTTATCAATTTGATTGAATCTCTGGGTCCTTTATGGAAATTCTATGGTTTTATTACACTTGTGGTCCACATTTATTTATTTATTTATTTATTTAAAACTTTTGTATCCCGATCTTCTCTACCTCCATAGAGGGACTCAGACCGGCCAATAGCAAGGATTCAATGCTAACAATACAATCTAAAACATCGTACATCAACAATAAAATAAAATACATACAGACTAAAATACATAAAAGCCAGTTCGTCAAGATAAAATCATGTCCCACTCGATCCGCATATGTGGTCGATAACTTTAGTCACTTGCCACTCTCTGCCATCATTCTGGGAATGCCTTGTTCCATAGCCAGGATTTCACTATGTTTTTGAAGGTCAGGAGGGGAAAGATCTGTTCTCAATTGGGAGAGAGTTCCATAGCCAAGGGGCCACCACAGAAAAGGCCTGTCTCTCATCCTCACCAGACGCGATTGCGAGGGTGGTGGGACCGAGAGCAGGGCCCCTCCAGAAGATCTTAACAGCCTTGATGTTTCATAGGGGAGAATGCATTTGGATAGGTAAACTTTTGGTGGAAGTGGACCATAGAATTGTGCAGGAAGACTTTGACATTCCCAGAGAGATCATTTGAAAATCATCAAACACCTCTCTAGGTCCTCCATCATGAATGATCAAATCTATACAAATGAAACCCGTAAATGTGGCGGGTGAAGTGTAATATGCTCTAATGGGCTTTTATGTGTTTTCAAGAGGGCTGTTTAATGCTTTTTAAATAAATAAACTTACTTAGTACTTCCTTAGGTGATCCCTCATTGTCTGAGCAGGATTGTCTTCCAAGATCCGTGTACTGGCGGTGGGTGCATAGGTGACTGTGGAGCCCTATTCTTGATCTGCGGTCCCGGTTGGGGTTGGCTTGACGCACCTTCCTCTTTGCACGTTTCTCTCTTTCACCATCCATTCGTGCCTCTTCAAATTCTACAGCACTGCTGGTCACAGCTGACTTCCAGCTGGAGCGCTCAAGGACCAGGGCTTCCCAGTTCTCAGTGTCTATGCCAGAATTGTTAAGGTTGGCTTTGAGCCCATCTTTAAATCTCTTTTACTGCCAATCAACATTCCGCTTTCCGTTCTTGAGTTCAGAGTAGAGCAACTGCTTTGGGAGACGGTGGACGGGCATCCGGACAACGTGGCTGGTCAAGCAGAGTTGATGGCGGAGAACCATCGCTTCAATGCTGGTGGTCTTTGGTTTTTCTAGCACGCTGACATTTGTCCACTTGTCTTCCCAAGAGATTTGCAGGATTTTTCAGGGGCAACGTTGATGGAATTGTTCCAGGAGTTGCATGTGACATCTGTAGACTGTCCACGTCTTGCAGGGTTGGGAGGATTATAGCTTTATAAACAAGCACTTTGGTATCCCTACGGATGTCCTGGTCCTCCAACATTGTCAACAACAACACGGTCGGCCACATTGGAGTTTCTAAATAAATAGAAACGATAGTTTCGTCTGGTGGGTTAGAGCAAAGTGGGCTTTTTCTTACTCTGCAATAATGCAGGAGATACCTGTGAGAATTGCTGCTTTGAACATATGTTCATCTCTTTCCATCTCTTTCTGTTTTTCCATTGCCGCAGCTCTGGACCTGCCATGCAACCAGAACCGACCGGATAAGTTTCCCAACAGCTTGGAGTCAGAAAATGGTGAGTTTCCATCTCTTCCTTTGGTGACAGGCAGATAATGGCGAGATGGGGCCTTCTTTTGTGACCAACTTGATACAAGGTTTGGAAAGCAGGCCTTCTCAGGAATGGCCACAGTTGCTGAGGATGTTTAGGTTAGAGAAGGCTGAGAAAAGGAGGCATGAGAGCCATGTTTAGATACTTGAAAGAAGGTCCCATTGAGGAGGAGACAAAGCTTGTTTTCTGCTGCCCTGGAAACTAGGACACAATGGAGCAGTTTATTCAGTGGCAGGAAAAGAGATTCCATCTAAACATTAGGAAGAACTACCTGACAATTAGAGCTGTTTGACAGAGGAATACGCGGCCTTGGAATATGGAGGGGAATACATGGCCTTTTCAGCAGGTTTCTATGCAAAGGCTGGATGGTCATCTGTCAGGGGGGCTTTGAGTGTGTATTCCTGCTTAGCAAGAGGTTGGATTGGATTGCCTTTGGGGTCTCTTCCACTCTATTGGGTTTTTTTTTGCAGGCAAAACTAAAGCCACATGAAGATTTATAGAATCCTCATCATTATAAGCAATAGAAATATAGTAAATAAATAATAAAATCAATTTTATGAGTTACCCACCTCTCCTTATGGTTCGAGGTGAAGTTAGAAGAGACCCCAAGTGCCATCCAGCCTATCCCCCTTCTTCCAGGCAGGAAACACAATCAAAGCTCTCCTGACAAATGGCCCCATCCAGCCTCTGCTTGAAAAACCTCCAGAGAAGGAGACCCTACCAGGGCCAAAGCCAGCAACACATTCCATGTCAAGAAGTTCTTCTCAAAGTTTACATGGAATCTCTTTCCCTGCAGTTTGAACCCAGTCCTGATGTTTAAAAGTCCTAATTTTAAAACTCTTCAGGACGTTCATGGGGTTTGGCCTGATAGCTTGTGTTGCCAAAGTGACAACTGGAGAGGGATCCTAGTCCCTTTAATGCAGTGGTTCCCAACCTTTTTTTTGACCAGGGACCACTTTGACCAGGGACCACTCTCCAACATTAGTACCAAAAGGTTACGAGTCAATTTTTGGTCAACTTTAGATTCTGATTGGTTATTTGGGCTGCTGATTTAGAAAATGGCATTGGATAAACCACATCAGCTCTAGTTTCTGATACAGAACATATGACATCCAGTAGTCACCATCTGCTTGCCCACAGAAAACCTCATTTATTTATTTATTTATTTATTTATTTATTTATTTAGGACACTTATATGCTACCCAACTGAGTCACAACAAAAAACCCCTTCACCTTACGCACTTTGTTTCCCTTCTCACCCTCAGGCTTCTCCAGCATGGAGCTCTCGGAGGTGGTGAGCAACGCCATCCTGTCAGCCTACAATGGGAGCCTCCTGAACGTGAACCTGGGCAGCCCTCCTTCCGACTCCGCTCCCTGTGGGGGGCCCCCCATCACCTCCAACGACGCCCTCCTCTTCCATGAGAAGTGCGGCACGCTGATCAAGCTCAGCAACAACAACAAGACGGCCGAGCGGCGGAGGCCCCTGGACGAGTTCAACAACGGAGTCGTCATGACCAACCGCCCCCTGAGGGACAACGAGATGTTTGAGGTGGGGAGGAGGGAAAGGGGGGGTTTGGTTCTGGATTCGAATCTTGGGCCTTCAGGCTCAAGGCTTGTCTTCATTAGGTTGGATTCCATATGGGCCTCAAGCCCTCTAGACTTCCCAGAAAGGTGAAACGCCTCTCCGTGGGACTTTGCACACCATGCAGTTATAGTGCTATCATTTATTTGCCAGAGCAACAACCTATGCAGTGATGAGTTTTGTGGGTGTATAACAGGTATAGGCAAATTTTGGCCCTCCTCCAGGTGTTTTGGACTTCAACTCCCACAATTCCTAACAGGAATTGTGGGAGTTGAAGTCCAAAACACCTGGAGGAGGGTCAAAGTTTTTCCCATGCCTGGCTTATAATCATAATCATATTGTCTCATATATTTTAATATTTGTATTTTAATATATGCTTTTCTGGTTACATTATAAGTATGTTTTAATGTGTCATTTTATAGATGTATTTATGTTCTGTCTTGCCTTGGTCTGAAAAGAGAGTAATACATAAATCATAACGACATCTATTAGCCCGGAAAAAGAGAGGGGAGGCCAGGGGACAGTTCCACCTTATCTCCTATGCTATTCTAATAATATAATATAATATAATATATATTGTATAAACATATAATATTATAATGTAATGCAATATAATACTACTACTAATAATAATATGATATTATAATTATATATTTATATTACATGTAATATTACTAATAATATTACAATATAATTGGTATAGTATAATATAGCAATATTTAAAACTGATATTGTACTATGCTAATAATATAATATATTGTATGTATATATACCTTGTAAGCCGCTCTGAGTCCCCTTTGGGGTGAGAAGGGCGGCATATAAATGTCGTAAATAAATAAATAAATAAAAATTATCGTTATTGTTATATATAACACAGCCCAACCAAAACATTTCTTGGTATTTTGGCTTTTAGTCCTGTTCCTGGGATTCTTTGGGGCATTGATTCAGAAAATTGGATTGGATAGGTCTCATCAACTCTAGAGAAGGTTATCCTAGTTTTTTTATGAGTGAGCAGATAGCGAAGGTATATGGCATATGTTTTGTATCTGAAAATAGAGCTGATAGGTTAAAACTGGTACCATTTTTTGAAATTAGCAGGTCAAATACATCAGAAAATAGGGCTAACATTTGAGGCGCCAACATGTGCATTGGGCAGTGTAATAATACTATAACTGTGTGGTATAATGAGCCCTCGTTAACCTTAAGTAGTAACAATTTAGCTTTTAAATAAGTTACACATTATCATTAGACCTTTTTTTTATTTTTGAAAGCTAGAAGTGGGTTGGAGCCGCTGGATGTGCAGTGGGTTAAACCGCTGAGCTGCTGAACTTGCTGACCGAAAGGTCGGTGGTTTGAATCCAGGGAGCGGAATGAGCTCCTGCTGTTAGCCCCAGCTTCTGCCAGCCTAGCAATTTGAAAACATGCAAATGTGAGTAGATCAGTAGGTACTGTGGAAAGGTAACGGTGCTCCATGCAGTCATGCTGGCCACATGCTCTTGGAGGCGTCTGCGGACAACACCGGCTCTTTGGCTTAGAAATCGAGATGAGCACCCCCCCCCCCCCGAGTTGGACATGACTAGACTTAATGTCAAGGGGGAACCTTTATCTTTAGAAGTGGGTTGTTTTGGGGAGGTCTGAGTGTCTCAGACTAGTCTTCTGGCACAAGAGAAGTCGTTTGTATTGGACCAAGATCTTTCTGTGTGGATTTAATCATATCTGTGTCGATGCCTACAACCTTAAACCAGCTTTCAGTATGATATGTCCCATGGCATGATATGTTGGAATTACCTCCCAATGTCCTCAGACAAAACTGCTCATGGTAAAGGCTGTCCTACTTCTTTTTTCTGCCAGATCCGAATCGACAAATTGGTGGATAAGTGGTCAGGATCCATCGAAATTGGGGTCACCACACACAACCCCAATAACCTGGAGTACCCGGCGACCATGACCAACCTGCGCTCAGGTGAGCACCTGGCTGATACTGTCTTGAGGCACTGCACCCAGTGAGCCAACTGGGACCACCACTGGAACCACCTTTACTGGTTTGCACCAGAGTCTTTGCAGTTCAATCTTTAAATCCTCATATCGTGTCAGCTTTTCCAGTTGTTTCTCTTCAATCCTGCTGACACCTGGAATTGTGACATTGACAATCCATGCTTTGTTTTTTAACATGATTGTGGGGTCAGGAGTATTGTGCTCCAAAACTCAGTCAGTCTGAATCCGGAAGTCCCAGAGTAGCTTGACGTGCTCATTTTCTGTAACTTTTTCTGGCTTGTGATCTGTTGAGATTAATTTCACAATGCAGCAGCAGATCAGTTGCACAACTTCAGCGCTTTCCTGTAGCTTCTTCCTGCACAGTATTTTTAGTCAACTGCTCCCACAAACTGCAGTCACTCTGGAACTCTTTTACGGACACTTGAGCACATGCCCGGCCATTGTCAGTTTTACTATTGTTTCCCCCTCCAATCTAGATGACACTACAAACTTACCACGGCACACAGGTTCTTTTAATCAATTACATAGAGCCTTCGACGAACAGCAGCACAGCACAAGGAGAGAGATATACATGGTACATGACTTCCTTATATACAATTCTATACAATTACACATAGCAATCTCTGATTGGTTCCCAACTCATTAACTTAACTCAGACCCAGGATTACATCATTCACAATCACCTGGACTAGGCCAGAACACATTCCCCAAATGATTCCCTATATACAGTTAATGCATGACTCAGCATTTCCAATAGAAGCCCATTAGCAGTGCATGACTCAACTATATTACATTACAATACATTGTAAAACCTGACATGATCCCACCAGTTAGTTGTCGCAGGCAGATGGTATTTGTAGCACAAGTTCCAAAGAATCACCTGAGCAATGGTGTTGTGCCTCTGCTTGTAGTCTGTCTGTGCGATCTTCTTGCAGCAGCTGAGGATGTGATCTATTGTTTCATCTGCTTATTTGCAGTGTCTACATTTTATTAATATAATAATATTTTACTAATTTTCTTAATATAATAATAATAATATATTAATTTTCTTAATATAATAATATGTTATTATTATTATTTTTAGAAACATCTTATCTTGTCCACATTCCTTCACTCCTTCCTATGTATTTGTGGCACACGTTCCAAAGAATCATCTGAGCAACAGTGTTGTGCCTCTGCTTGTAGTCTGTCTGCGTGATCTTCTTGCAACTACTGAGGATGGGATCTATTCTTTCATCTGCTTACTTGCAGTGTCTACATTTTATTAATATAATAATAATATTTTTATTAATTTTCTTAATATAATAATAATAATAATATATTAATTGTATTAATATAATAATAGTATGTTATTATTATTATTTTTTAGTAACATCTTATCTTGTCCACATTCCTTCACTCCTTCCTATGTATTTGTGGCACACGTTCCAAAGAATCATCTGAGCAACAGTGTTGTGCCTCTGCTTGTAGTCTGTCTGCGCGATCGTCTTGCAGCAGCTGAGGATGTGATCTATTGTTTCATCTGCTTACTTGCAGTGTCTACATTTTATTAATATAATAATAATAATATTTTATTAATTTTATTAATATAATAATATTTTATTAATTATCTTAATATAATAATAATAATTTATTATTATTATTATTATTATTATTATTATATTATTTAGTAACATCTAATCTTATCCACATTCCTTCACTCCTTCCTACTCCTTTCCGCTCCGTCCTACCTTCTCTTAACCGTTTCTAAGTTTGTGAAATTCACTTTGCATTTTCCTAGTCCCAACATGTTTTTCTCCTCTCCCCAGGAACCATCATGATGAGCGGCTGTGGCATCCTGACCAACGGCAAAGGGACGAGGAGGGAGTACTGTGAGTTCAGTCTGGATGAGCTTCAGGTAGGGCTTTGTAGGGCTATTTCTGCATTGTACCCTTGCCCTCATTGGGTGCAGGAAGTATTGTGTTGCACAGATCTAGGACACAACTTAGACTAGCTTAAGGACAAACTTGGGCCCTCCAGGTGTTTTGGACTTCAACTCCCACCATTCCTAACAGCCTCAGGCCCCTTCCTTTTCCCCCTCAGCCGCTTAAGCGGCTGAGGGGGAAAAGGAAGGGGCCTGAGGCTGTTAGGAATGGTGGGAGTTGAAATCCAAAACACCTGGAGGGCCTAAGTTTGCACATGCCTGACCTAGACCAACTGAAGTGGGACAACTGTTTGGTTGAATGAATATGGTTTGGATTCAACTAAAGCAGTGGACAATCTCATGATATCGTACACTATTTCTCTGTCTCTGCAGGAAGGAGACCACATTGGCTTGACTAGGAAATCCAACAACGCCCTTCACTTTTACATCAATGGTATTGACCAAGGTGGGTGTGCTTTGGAAATAAAGCTGAGGTGGGGTCTTGAAAGATGGTGTGGCTGGAGTCTTGTTTCTTAGACAGAAGGAAATATTATTAGAGATACTCGGTCAACTCGCCTTCAGCCAAATACAAACATCTCCATTGCTAGGTTTTGTTTTTTGTTTTGGTCGTGTCAGGTGCGACTTGAGAAACTGCAAGTCGTTTCTGGTGTGAGAGAATTGGCCATCTGCAAGGACGTTGCCCAGGGGACGCCCAGATGATTTGATGTTTTTATCATCCTTGTGGGAGGCTTCTGTCATGTCCCATTGCTAGGTTATTTGAGGTTTTTCTCTTAGCCGAATGAATTTTCGCCATCTCTACAAGAAGGCAGAGTGCTTTTCCAAGTCACATTGTTTGTACTTAACACTGAATGACAGCAATCTTTAGGCCCTTCCAGACAGGCCCTATATTCCAGGATCTTATCCTAGGTTTTCTGCTTATTTATTTATTTACGGCATTGATATGCCGCCCTTCTCACCCCGAAGGGAACTCAGACCGGCTTACAAAATATATATATATATACATACAGAATATTATATTATTAGCATAGTACAAAGTCAATATTATTTATTACTATAATCTAGTATACCATATTGTAACATTATTAGTAACATTACATGTAATATAAAATACATAATTATAATATTGTATTATTATTATTAGTATTATATTGTATTACATTATTTTATTTATTTACAGTATTTATATTCTGCCCTTCTCATCCCGCAAGGGACTCAGGGCGGATTACAATGTACACATATATGGCAAACATTCAATGCCAAAGACACACAACAGATCTAGGCAGACAGTCAGAGGCTATTTAACTTTTCTGGTCACCAGGGGAGCTGTCGCTTTCATCATCCATCTGCGACACTGACACAAGTACTTCCGCATTCCCCGCATGCTTTTGCTGGAGTGCTTTGCTGGAATCTTTTCTATGACCTTGTAAATTAGTTAAATTAGCCTCCCCACACATAGGTGGTACCTATTTTTCCTACTTGACAGATGCGACTGTCTTTCGGGTTGCAAAGGTCGACAACAAGCTACACAATTGGTCAGAAGCTCACTCCGACTTCGAACTCATGACCTTCTGGTCAGATGTGCTCTTAATGCAGCTGATACTCAGATAGCTGTGCTACAGTCCCGGTGGCACAGCTGTCTGAGAGTCAGCTGCATTAAGATAATATTATAATATTTATAATATTATAAATATTATCTGTATATACAATATATTATATTGCATTGTATTATATTATATTAGTGGCATAGCACAGGAGACAAGCTGGAACTGTCTTCTGGCCCCCTCTCTCTTCACTCTTCTTATCTGGCAGTGCTATCTGGCAGTGCGGACTGATATAATCCAGTTTAAAGCAGAAAACCTGGGATCAGATTCTGGGATATAGGGCCTGTCTGGAAGCCCCCTTCAGAAAGCCCCATAAGATCTTTTGCCATAGAAGAGCCGGCCTTAAATGGGTTAGAAATGGCTACAAATGAACTAGAATCTTTAATTCGTTCTCCTTATTTATTTACTTTTGGGTTCTACAACATCTGAACTGGGGTGGTGATGATGCTTATTATGATTATTGTATTATTTTGATTATTATTTCTTCTAACCCACTTTATCTCCCTTAAAAATAGACCCAACGCATCTAAGAAAAAAATAATGCAATATATAATTTGAAACTCAAAACACAACCATACAAACCAGGCATGGGCCAACTTTGGCCCTCCCTCCAGGTGTTTTGGACTTCAACTCCCACAATTCCTGGAGTTGAAGTCCAAAACACCTGGAGGGAGGGCCGAAGTTGGCCCATGCCTGGTATAGCTCCATGTGATGACAATATCTGTTCCTTGATGAATCAACATGTGCCGAAACCTTCGTGCTCCATTAGGAAGGCCGCGGTCCTTTGCGTGGCCCGGCTCCTCCCTTTCCTGCTGGAGGTGCCCAAGCGGTGGTCCATTGGCCTCCCCTTCCCTTCCAGGCGTGGCCACCACCCTCACTCCGCTGGTCGTCTACGGCGTGGTGGACCTCTACGGCATGGCCGTCAAAGTCACCATCGTCCACAACCACAACCACAGCGACCGCCTCCGGCGCAACAACGCCATCATGAGGGCCCTCTCGCCGGACGTGGGGCGCCGCGCCATCGACGCCGGGGGGAACGAGCCGGAGCCGGAACGCCTCCTTTTCCACCCGAATTGCGGGCAGAAGGCCGCCATCATCAACGAGGGACGCACGGCACTTCGGCCCCAGTAGGCATCTTACCCACTTCTTTCTTCAATTACCATAGAATGTTGCATTTATCATAGTAATAACGCGACACCTTGTCCACCACTTCCTCTTCAGTGCTACAGATGACTTCAACCACGGGGTGGTCTTGAGCAACCGGCCGCTCCGCAACGGGGAGGTCTTCCAGGTGCGCATTGACAAGATGGTGGACAAATGGGCTGGCTCCATTGAGATCGGCGTCACTACGCATAACCCGACCTACCTGCAATTGCCTTCCACCATGACCAACCTACGGTCAGGTGAGATCCCACAGACCTTGAGGTGAACTGTGTTTCTTCAAAATGCTGATTCGTAGGAGCTGGAGGTCCTTCTTCTTTTTGAAATATATTTGTATTATTATTACTTATTGCTTTTCCATCACATTATTTACACTTAAACTTTCCATCACCCATTTTTTTCATCTTTCCACCCCCATATTATTACTGCTTGTCCTTCTGGGATCATACTTCTGTTCTCTTGTATTGATTCTAGTATTACCTAGTACTCCCATTAAAAACATATCTAAATTTACTTAAGTATTTTAAGTATTTTTTCCATTATCTAAATTATTTAAGTATTTTTTTCCATCATCTTCGTTATCCTTTCCCAAAAGTGGATTACCTTTGGGCATTCCCACCATATATATGTAGGAATAATACTATCCCTTATTTTTTTCAAATGCCAACGTATTGAACATATTCCTTTTATTATATGTGATAATGGGCTGGGTTTCTGTACCATTTAAATATTTATTTATTTATTATTTATTTACCTTACTTATATACCGCTGTTCTCAGCCCGAAGGCGACTCACAGCGGTTCACAACAAATACGAACAGCAAAAATTCAGTGCTACAGTATAAAAACATCTGTGCTACAGTATAAAAACAGTTAACAACCTAACACATTACACGACCCATTCACTGTCGTCTCATCATCAAAAACATGTTCCAGATTCGTCATCCATTGTTCCATTCCAGTGTTCATTAACCAATCATTGCACTAATTATTCGAACGCCTGCTCAAACAGCCAGGTCTTCACTTTTTTGCGGAATACCATTAGAGATGGTGCTAGTCTAATGTCTGTAGGAAGGGCGTTCCACAGCCGAGGAGCCACCGTCGAGAAGGCCTTATCTCTCGTCCCTACCAGCTGTGCTTGAGAAGCAGGCGGGATCGAGAGCAGGGCCTCCCCGGAAGATCTCAAAGTCCTGGTGGGTTCATAGGCAGAGATGCGGTCGGATAGAAATATACATTTTCGTAGCTAGAGGTCCTGCAAAGCTCTGGCTTTCCCCTGAAGTTGGAGGCCTATAACTCCCAAGTATCCACCAGCTAGCTCTGGAACACAAGATAGGTCAGGGATGGGCAAGGTGTGGACATGAGTACCCGTACATACAGCCTCAAGCTTCTCAAAGCCCCCAATTTCCCACCTTAATTTTTTAATGGAGATTTTCAGGTGATCCCCTGAAAAGCTCTCTCCCACAAACCCCAGGATAAACAATGTGGCTGATAGCATTTGGGGACATTCTTTTAATCTGTGTTTCCTTCCCTTAGGCACTTGGATGATGACAGGAAATGGCGTGATGCACAACGGAACGACCATCTTGGACGAATACGGACACAACCTGGACCGCCTGAAGGTGAATCTGGTGGGAGCCACGGACTGCTTGGTTGAATGAATAGGGTTTGGGTTGAATCAGATGAGCAACCTTTAGAGGTCTAGGGGCCACCTCCACCTTTTCTAATCTGTTACTTATTTGCTTCTTTGTCAAAATATTTTTCTCCGCTCTTCTCAGGCAGGCGACACGGTGGGAGTGGTGCGCAAGGAAGACGGGACACTGCACTTCTTTGTCAATGGCGTGGCACAAGGACCAGCTGCGTGGAATGTCCCACCAAACATCTACGCTGTGGTGGACCTGTACGGGCAGGCGGCCCAAGCGACCATAGTGGATGACACGGGTAAGAGAGGAGGCTAGATTTGGGCGTAGAACTTAACAAGACCCCATTAAGAGTGCTTGTTACAGCTCTTGGACCCTCTAGAGTGGTTCTCAACCTGGGGTCCCCAGATGTTTTTGGCCTTCAACTCCCAGAAACCCTATCAGCTGCTAAACTGGCTGGAATTTCTGGGAATTGTAGGCCAAAAACATCTGGGGACCCCAGGTTGAGAACCACTGCTCTAGATCAAGCATGGGCAAACTTTGGCTTCCCTCCAGGTAATTTTGACTTCAACTCCCACAGTTTAGGAATTGTGGGAGTTGAAGTCCAAAACGCCTGGAGGGAGGGACAAAGTTTGACCATGCTAGATCTAGACAAGGTGAATCTATCCTGAGTGTTGCAACTCAGGATAGATTCACCTTGCCCAAGACACCACCACACACCAAGGCTGTAGGTTTTATAGTTTATTGAAGAAAAAGCAAAATCAAAAACATAGAAGTAAAGTTGCAAAAATTCAATAGCCAAAAGAGAGTCTTAAATGCAAAGACAAAGTTTCCAAGATCCAAAGGCAAATAACATGAAGTATGATCCTTTAGCATTGGTTAAACAAGAATCCATGGCAGCATGACAAAGTCCCCAAAAATCAAGATCAAAACCAAAGTCCCAAAGAGCTAGAAGCTTTCTCCAAAAGCCGAGGTAATTTCAGAGAAGTTAACAGGGTGTAAGCAGCATTGCACTGACAAAGGATAGACTTCAATCAGATCGTTAAATATTTCCCCTGCATGAAAGCATTACGTTGACCTCAAATTTCCCGTTTGTTGGCAAGCTGTGCACTTTGGCGAACGCTTAATTGCAAATGGTCCTCCCTAATCAAATCTCCACCATCTTCAAGGCCGGATACCTCATTATCCTGGGACTGGTCACCCTGGGAACTGAGAGGCACTGAACTCCCAGATGGGACCGACTCTTCCACCTGCAGCTGTGAAGTTTCACTATCTTTATCTAAAACAACATTCCTTTCTCTGGGAAACAGGAATGCCGCCTCTTCTTCAGAATCAACACTGTCTGCCTCAATAACAGGGACATGTTCAGAAATCTGTAACCCATCATCCTCCTCGTCTTGAGGAAATTAGGCTCAGAAAGCTCAGGCTCAAAGTTATCCACAACACTGAGGATAACTAATGTCTTTACTGTTCAAAATGCATGAAACATGCTCTACAGCCCATATATATGGGGCTTGACCTATAATGTCATAAATCACAGAAATCTTCTGATGTCTGCTCATTCCCACACATCAGAGCCATCGATCAATCTTACCCCTGCTATCAATATGTATAGATCGTGCATCCATCGTGTGTAAGTCACCCAGATCCTCAGGTGTCCCCCCTTTCCAGCACATCAAAGCCATTGGTCTTTATAATCAACTAATGTCACCTTCCCGTTTCCTGCCTCGTTTGTCCATATGTTGTGGGACTGCACCAGGGATGTCATAATTAAGTAACATGACGATGACATTCCTTCCTTGCAGACCTCCTTCCGCTTCCGGATGACTTCTCTGAAGGAAACAACCAGCTTTCTCCCAGCAGCCCTTCCTCCATCGCCTCCGGGAGCGACCTGCGCTTCCACCACCTCCACGGCAATAATGCTGTCATCACCAATGGTGGACGCACGGCTCTGCGCCAGAACTGCCGGAGCGAGTTCAACGACGCCATCGTCATCTCAAATCGGTCAGTGGAGGGCTGAGTCATGGACAGGACACCCTCCTGGTTTTGAAATGTGGTCTTTGCCACCTGGTTCAGTGTTCCTTCTCTCCTTGTCCCCAAAAGGAAGGAAGCAGCAGTGTCTGTTTTTAAATTAGTTGGTTTTCATACTTCATCTGTGTGGGGCGAGCAACACCGATGAAGTATGAAAAACAGCTAATTGCACAGCAGAGTAACTTAGCAGCAGCAGCGTGACCCAGCACCAGTAGCCCACAGTGATAAAAGGAACAAAACACACCAATGTTTTCTCTTCCTTGGGAGGATTTTCTTTGTAGTAAAATAATATATAACTATTTACAAGAACAATGTTTCCGTAACACAAATAAACGAACACATAGTAGCTTTACACACAGTGCCCTTCAAACTGGAGCTTTCTCACATGAGGCTTCTCTCACACTGAGGTTTACCTCACTCTCCTTAGGATGACACTAACGAATAGGCTTCAGCCTACTCATGCTCCTCAGAACTACATTAGCTTTGGCCTACTGACTCTTCGGCCTACTCACTCTCCTCAGGATGACACTAGCTTTGGCCTACTGACTAACAGACTTTGGCCTATTCATTCTCCCCTGGACGACACTAGCTTCGGCCGACTAACTCTTAACAGACTTTGGCCTACTCATTCCCCTCAGGATGACACTAGCTTTGGCCCACTGACTGACAGACTTTGGCCTACTCACTCTCCTCAGAACAACACTAGATTTGGCCCACTGACTGACAGGCTTCAGCCTATTCACTCTCCTCAGAGCAATATTAGTTTTGGCCTACTGACTAACAGGCTTCGGCCTACTCACTCTCCTTAGGATGACACAAGCTTTGGCCCACTGACTCTGACAGGCTTCGGCCTACTCATTCTCAGGAAAATGCTAGCTTTGGCCGACTGACTTTAACAGGCTTTGACCTACTCACTCTCCTCAGGACAACACTAGCTTCACCCCGCTGATTCTTACCGGCTTCGGCCTACTCACTCTCCTCAGAACGACACTAGCTTTGGCCTACTGACTAACAGGCTTCTGCCTACTCACTCTCAGGATGACACTAGCTTTTGCCTACTGACTCTGACAGGCTTAGGCCTACTCACTCTCCTCAGAACAACACTACCTTTGGCCTACTGACTAACAGGCTTCGGCCTACTCACTCTCCTCAGGACAACACTAGTTTCGCCCACTGACTCTTACAGGCTTCGGCCTACTCACTCTCCTCAGAACGACACTAGCTTTGGCCTACTGACTGACAGGCTTTGGCCTACTCACTCTCCTCAGGATGACACTAGCTTTGGCCCACTAACTCTTAACAGGCTTCAGCCTACTCACTCTCCTCAGAACGATACAAACCTTGGCCCACTTACTCTAACAGGCTTCAGCCTACTCACTCTCCTCAGGATGAGACTAGCTTTGGCCCACTGACTATAACAGTCTTTGGCCTACTCACTCTCCTCAGGACGACACTAGCACCAAATTTACAATCGCCTAAAGTTGGCTTCATTTCACTAACCATTGTTAAAAATTGCATCTTGAGTATGTTCACATGATGTCATTTATCAAAAGCGTTGAACTAAAGAGTAGAGAGGAAGGAGGGGATCCTCCTTGGACCCAATCCAGTATGGCCGTGTTTCCTCATCTTTTCCTCCATTGTTTCCTCACAGACCTCTCCGAGATGGGGAGCTCTTCGAAATCATCATTCAGAAGATGGTGGACCGCTGGTCTGGCTCCATTGAAGCAGGTGAGGGAGGGAGGAGCAGGGGCCAAAACAGGCTCTTCTCGGAAGGAGTAATCGCTTTATGGTAGGCACGGGCAACTTCGGCTCTCCTCCAGGTGAATTGTGGGAATTGTGGGAGTTGAAGTCCAAAACACCTGGAGGGTCAAAGTTGGCCCATTCCCGCTTTATACCAATGCAACTAGGCAAGAGACAACATTCTTTTACTAATTAGTCTTTTACTAATTAGTCTTAATCATTCCTGCCAACCTGGTGTTTTTACTCTCTTAATCCCCTCTCAGGTGTAACCGCCATCCGTCCCGACGACCTGGAGTTCCCCAACACGATGACGGATATTGATTACGACACATGGATGCTGAGGTAAATGGCTGAGGCTTGCCAAAGTAGAAAAAAAAACAAAAAACAAACACCTCCACCTGTACAGTCTTGCACAACAAACAATCCCTGCTGGAGTTCTCCTGAATCATTTTCATTCAAGACTCACACATTTCAGTCAGGCCTTCGACAAGGTCCTCCATGACCTTCTGGTAAACAAACTAGTCAGATGTGGGCAAGGCAAAACTACGGTTAGGTGGATCTGTAATTGGTTAAGTGAACGAACCCAGAGGGTGATTCTCCCCAAGGCTTGCTCTCCTTCATCCTGGAAAGAAGTGACAAGTGGAGTGCCAGAAGCAAGGTTCCATCCTGGGACCAGTCCTATTCAACATCTTTACTAATGACTTAGATCAGTGTGAACACTGGTGGAGTTTGGGGAAAATAGACTTGATATTTGGAAGTCATAGTTGCTGGGATTTATAGTTCACCCACCATCAAAGAGCATTCTGAACTCCACCAATGACAGATTTGGGCCAAATTTCCCACACTGAACCCCCATGAACAGCAGAAAATACTGTGTTTTCTGATGGTCTTTGGCGACCCCTCTGACACCCCCTCACGAACCCCCCAAGATTCTAACCCCGGCCTAAGTTAACCAGGGTCTGATACAGTATAAACATAGCTTCTCTTATCACTCTACACGCTTATCTTTGGCTCTTTCATTTGTTCCCAGTGGGACAGCCATCATGCAGGATGGGAACACCATGCGCAACAACTATGGCTGTGACTTGGATTCACTGACCACGGGGTCACGCATTGGCATGATGCGCACAGCCAAGGGCGACCTGCACTATTTCATCAATGGCGTCGACCAAGGAGTGGCCTGCTCTGGATTGCCTCCGGGGAAAGGTAAAGGCGGAAGCACAGAGATGGAATCCCTGGGAATGTGTAGCTGCAGCCGTGAAGTCTGATCCTTTTATTTTGGACTTCCAGAATCCCCTACTCAGCGCAAACTAGCAGGTGGAAAGTTGAGAAAAATGTACTTTTCTGCTTTCTACAGTTGACATAGTGCACTTATTGCCTTCTTAGCTCTTGAGAATACATATTGTTCACAAAAAGGTGCAAAGGGTAAAATAAGAATGTATTTTAATTTATTTTAAGAGTTTATGAAGAAACATGCTTACGTTGCTGGATGAAAAAGGGTCAGTCTCTTGGATTTTGGACCAACCCATTTGTTCTCTTCCTTTTTCCTGTTTCCTTTGGCCTGGCACAGAGGTCTATGCTGTGGTCGATTTGTACGGCCAGTGCGTCCAGGTGTCCATCACCAGTGCCACCGGACCCATGGACAACAGCCTGTCCACCAGTAACATCACGGAGAAGTCTTTTCCCATCCACTCGCCAGGTGAGAGAGAGGCCAAAATGTCAAAAATATTAAAAATTAACTAGATTGTTTTAATTACAAGAATGTGAGTCAAGCACTGAAAGTGTTAAGTGGATGCAATGACTCCGCAAAAGCTGCAGTTCGATATAAGCAGGTGTGCCTGTAACTTAGTAGGCCTCCTTATGAGTAGGCCTCAGTGGGAGGAAGGCCTCAGTGTGAGAGAGCCCTCAGTGTAAGAGAGGCCTCAGCATGAGTTAGGCCTCAGTGTAAGGTAGGCCTCAGTGTGAGAAAGGCCTCAGTGTGAGGTAGGCCTCAGTGTTAGTCAGTCTTAGTGTGTTAGTAGGCCTCAGTGTGAGAAGGACTCAGTGTTAGTTGCCCTCAGTATGAAGAGGCTTCAGTCTGAGAGAGAGGCCTTAGTGTGAGGTAAACCTCAGTGCTAGTAGGCCTCAGTGTGAGGTAGGCATCAGAGTTAGTAGGCCTCAGTGTGAGAAGGACTCAGTGTAAGACGGTCTAAGTGATTCTGAGTCCCCTTTAGGGTGCAAGGGGCGGCATATAAATGTCGTAAATAAATAAGGCTCCAGTGTTAGAGAGGCCTCAGTGTAAGCGGCCTCAGTATGAGAATGCCTCAGTATTAGTTGCCCTCAGTATGAAGAGGCTTCAGTCTGAGAGAGAGGCCTTAGTGTGAGGTAAACCTCAATGTTAGTAGGCCTCAGTGTGAGGTAGGCATCTGAGTTAGTAGGCCTCAGTGTGTGAGATGCCTGGTGTGTGAAGGCCTCTGTGTGAGGTAGGCCTCAGTATTAGAAGGTCTCGTGTGTTAAGCTCCGGTGTGAAGGTTGAACTTTGTTTGTGTCATGGAAACTTTTTGTAAATAGTGCAACCGTATTATCTATATATATAAATTTGTTAGGGGCATCCAACGAGGAAACAAAACTCAAAACCCCCCCAACGAAACTTAACCAAAATTCCCATGCCCATAACACAACCCACAAGGTACAAACATATCTACTCAAAATGAAAAACAACACAACAACACACTCACAAAACGGCAAAACAACAAAACTCAAAAATCCCCCAACGAAACTTAACCAAAATTCCCATGCCCATAACACAACCCACAAGGTACAAACATATCTACTCAAAATGAAAAACAACACAACAACACACTCACAAAACAGCAAAACAACAAAACTCAAAAATCCCCCAACGAAACTTAACCAAAATTCCCATGCCCATAACACAACCCACAAGGTACAAACATATCTACTCAAAATGAAAAACAACACAACAACACAACAACACACTCACAAAACGGCAAAAGGATAAAACTCTAAAAAAACCAACGAAACTTAACCAAAATTCCCATGCTCATAACACAACCCACAAGGTACAAACATATTACTCAAAATGAAAAACAACACAACAACACACTCAAAACGGCAAAAAAACAAAACTAAAAAAAACCCCAACGAAACTTAACCAAAATTCCCATGCCCATAACACAACCCACAAGGTACAAACGTATCTACTCAAAATGAAAAACAACACAACAACACACTCACAAAACGGCAAAACAACTGAGCATGCGCATTGGCGCCTAGCCGCAAGTTCCCTGGCACGCGCACATGCCCTTCCGGCCAACGTTCCCTCTGTGGAAACCATGCCCACTCCAAGCCCCGCCGCACCGCTTCCCGCACACACACACACCCCTGCCGCACATACACACACAACCCCACACTCCATCACTCCCCCCGCCGCCGCACACACACACGCAACCCCACTCCCCCGCCGCCGCACACACACATGCAACCCCACACTCCATCACTTCCCCCGCTGCCGCACGCACACACGCAACCCCACGCTCCATCTCTCCCCCCCCGCCGCCGCACACACACACGCAACCCCACGCTCCATCACTCCCCCACCCCAATCTTACCTCCTTTTACTTCACGCCACCTCCAAACCCCACCCCGCCCCTTCCCGCCCTGTCAAAATCTAGGAAAGACAGGAAGGAAGGAAAGAAGGAAGAAAGAGAAAGGGAGGTAAAGAAAAAGGGGGAAGGAAGGAAAGTTAGAGAAAGAAGGAAGAAGAAAAGGAAAGGAAAGATGGAAGGAAAGAAAAGAGAGACAGCAGAAAAGAAAGAAAAAGGGGGAAGGAAGGAAAGAGGTAGAGAAAGAAGAGGAGAAGGAAAGATGGGAGGGAAGGAAGGAGGGAGGGAGGGAAAGAAGGAGAGAAAGAGGGAAGATTGGCCACAGCAACACGTGGCGGGTAAAGGTTGTTATTTCTATTATTATTATTATTATGCTATTGTTCCTATGAGACCCTTTTAGGGGGAATGGGAGAGGTGTCAGGTCCCAGAGGCAATGCATTGCATTATTGTTATTGTTATGATGGTGGTAAAATAAAAGGAAATAAAAAGTGAAAGAAGGAAGCAAACAGGGAGGGAAGAAAGGCAAAGGAAGAAAGGGGGAGGGAATGAAGGAAAGAGAGAAGGATGAAATCAAGTAGTGAAAGAAAGAGGTAGAGAAGGAAGAAAGGAGAGAAAGGGGGAGGAAAAGGAGGAAGGAATAGATAGTACCCCTCTTTCATAATAGTCCAGATATCTACCTCAACTTTGATAAGTTTTACTATAGGCCACAGCAACGCGTGGCAGGGCACAGCTAGTTTTGCTATAAAGAAAAGCTTCCTATGGAAGACATAACATTGGTCTGTGTGTTTTGTTCTTTTTATCACTTTGGGCTACTTGTGCTGGGTCACACTGCTGCTAATAAGTTACTTCTTTGCATTAATAAGCCCACTTGCCCAACACAAACATGTCAGGGTTTCTAATCCTGATGCAGAGTACTGGAAGCTACTTAGTTTAGTCCAGGCATGGGCCAACTTTGGCCCTCCCTCCAGGGGTCTTGGACTTCAACTCCCACAATTCCTAACAGCCGGTAGGCTGTTAGGAATTGTGGGAGTTGAAGTCCAAAACCCCTGGAAGGAGGGCCAAAGTTGGCCCATGCCTAGTCTACAAGGCTGCATGTTGCCAACTATCAGCTGAACTACCCACAGTAATGGACCCATGGCTTTCCCTCTCCACCTTTTTCTCCCCCTCCCCCCAGTGCCCGGGGTGGCCCACCGCTTCCACAGCAGCTGTGGCAAGAATGTGGCTTTCCAGGATGATGGCTGCAAGGCTGTTCGGGTGAGCAGTTACTGCCACGGCATCGTCTTTAGCATGAAGGAGTTGAAGACGGATGAAATCTTTGAGGTAAGAGACATGGCAGCAGGAAAGCAGGGGGCAAGGATTCTGCACCAGCGGGTCATTAATAAAATAAAATGTCAACATAACTTAAATCCTGTTGCTAAGTCCCATTTATTTATTTGAATTGGCACTTTGCAACAAGTTAAAGCAAGAATGCATCTGAAACTGGGTTGTTGTAGGTTTTTTCGGGCTATATGGCCATGTTCTAGAGGCATTCTCTCCTGACGTTTCGCCTGCATCTATGGCAAGCATCCTCAGAGGCAGTGAGGTCTGTTGGAAATAGGAAAATGGGTTTATATATCTGTGGTATGACCAGGGTGGGACAAAGAACTCTTGTCTGTTGGAGCTAGGTGTGAATGTTTCAACTGACCACCTTGATTAGCATTTGATGGCCTGGCAGTGCCTGGGGCAATCTTTTGTTGAGAGGTGATTAGATGTCCCTGATTGTTTCCTCTCTGTTATTTTACTGTTGTGATTTTAGAGTTTTTTTAATACTGGTAGCCAGATTTTGTTTCCTCCTTGCTGTTGAAATTGTCCACATGCTTATGGATTTCAGTGGCTTCTCTGTGTAGCCTGACATAGTGGTTGTGAGAGTGGTCAAGCATTTCTGTGTTCTCAAAGCAGATAACTCACATTATCTCATTTGATCTGTATTATATGGGTCTACACTGCCATATAATCTAGTTCGAAGCAGACAATGTGAATTTTATATGACAGTGTAGAAGGGGCCTAAGTTGTTAACTGCCATGGATGTTGAGTTAGGGCAATGTTATGAATATTTATTTATTTATAATGTCAGAAGCAAGTTGAAGGTACAGTTAAAATACATTAAAAATAAACAAAGTTCAAAAAAGAACTTGGCATGATGCTAAATGTCCTTTGACCAGAAGCTGGCCACTTGGAGTGCCTCTGGTGTCGCTGTGAGAAGGTCCTCCGTTGTGCATGTGGCAGGGCGCAGGCTGCATTTTTGCAAGTGGTCTGTGGTTTCCTCTTCTTCACACTCACATGTTGTGGCGTAGGGCTTAAACATCTTATGATAATGCGTCATGTCTCATTAAGAGCCACATCCATGTTTTAGCGTGATGAGATGTGTTCCATACTGGACATGTGTACTCAGCAGCAGAGTAGCAAAGCACAAGGGTAGATGTCTTTATTGTGTCTGGTTGTGATCCCCAGGTTGTGCCAGTAAGCTTTCGTATAATACTGTTTCTGGCTCCCACTTTTTGCTTGATAGTCAAGCAGTGCTTCTTATAATTCAGAGCACGGTCCCGAGTGACTCCCAGGAATTTTAGTGTGCTGCAGTGTTATGAATGAGATGTAGGAATGTTTGGTAGGAGAGTCGAGCATAACAAGTAGTGCTGTGTGTGAGCTGATGAGAGAGAATACACAAGATGCTCTGGTACAATTTTTAAAAAGTAAAAACTTACTTTTATCGCTGGAGGCAATACAAATAAATAAAAGAGTAGACAGACAAAAAGAAGTAAGGTAACTTTGGTAGAAGAGTCCCTAACAATGGCTCTTATGTCTGTCATGTCACGTCAGCCATGTCTTCCTATATTGAGTCTCTAGGATGCAGTCTTCCTCTTTTTGCCCACAGTTCTTTGGGCTAATTGAGTGTGTTCATGCCCATGGACTTGCCATTACCTGCTTCCCTTCAGCTTGTCAAGCCCTGCTCTGATCCCATCTTTGTGAACGAATGTAAATGTATATTATTGATTTTTAAATTGTTATTTTATGATTTTTTAAACTTATTATTGATGTTTGTTTACATGATTTTAATGTGTTTTAAGCCACTTTGGTTCCCGTGGGGGAGAAAAGCAGGACATAAAGATTTATTATTATTTGAAACACAACAAGAGGAGTCCACAGCAGACAAGATCACTCTGCTGGCTGTTTTTATGGATCACAGGTCAGACACTTCCCAAGTGTCTAGGACTGTGGGATGTACTGGCAAATGATGTGTGCAGATCCCAGTAAGGTGGCCTTTTGCAGCTGGCAGATGGTAATCTTGTCAGTGCCGATTGTGTTTAATTGCAGGCCAGGGTCTTTAGGCACTGTACCCAGTGTGCTGATCACCACTGGGACCACCTTGACTGGCTTGTGCCTGAGTCTTTGCAGTTCAATCTTTAAATCCTTACATCGTTTCAGCTTTTCCAGTTGCTTCTCATCAATTCTGCTGTTGCCTGGTATTGCAACATGTGGTTTTTTAACACGATTGTGAGGTCAGAAGTATTGTGCTCCCAAACTCTGTCTGTCTGAATTCAGAAGTCCCAGAGTAGCTTGACATCTTCATTCTCTGTAACTTTTTCCGGTTTTTGGTCCCACCAGTTCTTTGTCGCAGGCAGATGGTGTTTGTGGCACAAGTTCCAATGAATCATCTGAGCAATGGGGTTGTGCCTCTCCTTGTAGTCTGTCTGCGCCATCTTCTTGCAGCAGCTGAGGATGGGATCTATTGTTTCATCTGCTTCCTTGCAGAGTCTACACTTGGGATCTGTCGTCTTTTCTATTATTATTATTATTATTATTATTATTATTATTATTATTATTATTTTCTAGGTGAAGATTGACGAACTGGACGAGAAGTGGTCTGGCTCGGTCCACGTGGGCCTGACCACGCTGCTCCCACTGGACGCCCCCTATACAGTCACAGGCCTCCCGCCCTCCATCCTGGAGCTGCGTTCCAAAGTGACCTGGCTGATGACGGGCTCTGAGGTGCGGCGAAACGGGATCCTGCAGAAGCAGAACTACGGATGCTCCCTGGAACGCCTCGGGGTGAGTCCGGCAGACTGGCTGTTAGGAATTGTGGGAATTGAAGTCCAATACACTAGGAGGGCCAAAGTTTACCCATGCCTGGTATAACTGTTGGTATTAATGTTATGTGTATTCAGCCATGGATTTTTTAGATACATGTTCTGGAAGTGCTGGGTGAACATTAACAAACAGCAGTGAGTTAAGCCTGTTCTCTTATGTCCGGCCAGGTGGGGAGCCGGGTGGGAGTGAAGCGCTGTACCGACGACACCATGCACATCCTGATCGACGGAGAGGACATGGGGCCGGCTGCAACTGGCGTTGCCAAGGTGGGGCTCTTTATGCACATGTGCACGCCGACCGCTTGAACAACACTCAAAAATATAGAGCAGTTACAGATCAATGGAACTTAGCTAAATTCCACTCAAAACTTGATTTGTAGAAATAATTTGTATTTATCACTAGCATATTTATCTGGTGTTGCCCAGGTGTCAAAAGGATTGCTGCCTTGTTTTTGTCCTTTTCCTTCTCTTTCTTTCCTTTTCTCTTTTCTTTCCCTTGCTTAATTCCCTCTTTTTCCCTCCCTCCCTCATCCTTCCCTTCCCTTCTTTTTTCTCTTTCTTTCTTTCCTTCCACTCCCCTTTCTCCAGCTCTGAGAGGCGCCACCCCGCAATGTCTGCATGTCAACGTGGCTCTTTTTGTGGCTCTGTTCTTCTTTCATGCCACCTTTTCCCCCAGTGACATCACAAAGGGCCACTTCACCTCGCAACAACTTTTGTCGTACAGACAGACATGCAGACATACTTTGACTTATAGAGAGAGAGATTCTAGAAGACTGTCTTCTAATGTCCATTTTTCAGAGTAGAAAAAAGGCTTTGAAAGGGCGAACAAGAGATTTTTCCCAATGTTTTTTTCATTTCCCCAAAATTATCAAATCCCTGATGGTGTATTGTAAAAGAGGGGCTAAGGAAATAAGAACCTATCATGTATTGTTGAAGGGTTTCATGGCCGGAATCACTGGGTTGTTGTAAGTTTTTCAGGCTATATGGCCATGTTCTGGAAGCATTCTCTCCTGACGTTTCGCCTGCATCTGTGGCAGGCATCCTCAGAGGTTGTGAGGTATGTTGTGAGGTCACAACCTCTGAGGATGCCTGCCATAGATGGAGGTGAAACGTCAGGAGAGAATGCTTCTAGAACATGGCCGTATAGCCTGAAAAACCTACATCAACCAAGAACCTGTAACATGGGGAAAGTCATTTTTTAAAATATAGAATAAGGTATTTGAGGAACTGTTTTGTAAAAAAAAGAGCTTTTCTAAGGGCGAGGGGCATTCTTTATCTGCTCCTCTGTCCTCCAACGTCTCTTCTCTCTCCCTCTTCAGAATGTCTATGTGGTTTTGGATCTCTACGGCCGGGTCACATCCGTCTCCATTGTCAGCTCGACGGCCCTGGAAGAGGCGGACGGCACCAAGCCCCCCTCGGTGACCTCGGAGCCCTACAGTGAGGAAGAGGAGGAGGAAGAGGCCGTCCCGGTGAGTGCTTGGAAGCAGGCAGCCCCCAGTTTTGGCTGAGTGACCTTCTTTGTATTGTCTCCCTTTACGCTTCGCACTCACAATCCATGTATAGCATCATAAACGTGGAAAGAGACCCCAACCTCCTTCTGCCAGTCAAGAAAACACAATCAAAACTGTCCTGACAGATGGCCATCCTGAAATAATATACATTTTTTGGACACGGGGAGGCGGATTGGTGCAAATCAGTCATAAGAATAGGGCAGATGGATAAAGTGCATAAGTGAATTACCGATATTAGGGATAGAGGGCAGTATAAAGTAGAGCATTATATCTTTGGGTTTTATTTATTACTAGCTTGGGGACCCGGCGGTGCCCGGGTTATTTGAGAAAGACATTCTTTACCTGTGCTCCAAGTTCAGTCTAGATCCAATGTCAGCTGGGTTCAGTAAGTGCGGGTGAACTACAACTCCTATATGCAAGTACCATCATCTATGGTCCATCCTCCTCCAAACTGCACCAGGATGTAGAGTAGGTCATTGGGGCTCTGTGTATCAAGTTTGGCTTGATCAACCATTGGTGTGGGTCGCAGTGGTCTCAGGAAGTGAGTGTCACAGTGCTGTGAGGAGTGAACTACAACTTCCACCCTGTGGAGTCAGTCCCCCAAACTCCTACAGAATGTTCAGTTGCTGATCAATTCCTCTGTTTGCTGTGTGCCATAGGAAAAGGTTAAGGAAGAGGCAGTGGGCGGGGTTATGTAAATGAGAGGGAAAGGAACCCTGGGAGGTGTCTTTGGTGGAGGAAAAACAGAAAATCTACGCATGAAAGCCTTCACTTGGGTAGTGGGCAGGATGGCATTTGTGGAGGACATTGGCAGGGCTCTTGGACATGTTCATGGTAACCTGCAATGTCATGGTGCCCAGAACAGGACACAGGGTTCTGTTGCTGTTGTTGTTGTTGTTGTTGTTGTTGTTGTTCCAGGTGAGATCTGACCAGTGTAACTTTCCCTTTCTGCCTCAGGCTGAAAACGAAACACCAGCAGTGACCTCCTCCATGGAGTTCCTTGAAAACCATGGGAAGAACATCCTCCTCTCCAATGGCAACCTGACGGCCGCCCGCGTCTCGAGCTACAACCAGGGGATCGTAGTGGTGGCCCAACCTCTCCCTCAGCAGCAGCTTTTCCAGGTGAGCAGTAAGCCTCATCCCATTTGGGGAGGCTTCTTAGGAATTGCGGGAATCCAAAAAACCTGGAGTTTACCCATGCCTAAGCTAGATCATATGTTAATGTTTTAAATGTTTTATGGTGTCTTATTGATCTTGTTATGGTTTTATATTATATATTAATGGTTTTGAAGGTTTTTATGGTGTTGTGGGGCATTGAATTGTTGCCTCTGTAAACCACCTTGAGTCACCTGTGGGCTGAGAAGGGCGGTATACAAATATGGTAAATAAATAAATAAATAGTTGCAGAGATGCATCCAGGTGAAGCAGTACAAATGTAGGACTGTGATTTAGGAAAACCTGGGTTCCAGTCTCCACTCAGCTATGGAACCTATGGTCTACATGCCCTCCGTCGGTGCACAGACTCTAGATATCAGTTCCTAGAAAAAAAAGAGTGATTGTGAGAGCCTCTCCCTTTTCTAGGGAGTAAGTATTACAGTGTTCCCTCGCTACTTTGCGGTTTGCTTTTTGTGGACTCACTGTTTTGCGGTTTTTTAATGAATATTAATGTAAAATATTTATTGCGGTACTAGCTGTCCCTTGCCACACGTTGCTGTGGCCCACATGGGGGTTCTGTGTGGGAGGTTTGGCCCAGTTCTATCATTGGTGGGGTTCAGATTGCTCTATGATTGTAGGTGAACTATAAATCCCAGCAACTACAACTCCCAAATGACAAAATCAATTTTTTTTTAGTGAAGGACATACATTGGGTTGTTAGGTGACTTGTGTCCAAATTTGGTGTCAATTCGTCCAGCAGTTTTTGAGTTCTGTTAGTCCCACAAACAAACGTTACATTTTTATTTATATAGATATTTGCTGTTTTGTGAGGTTTTGCCCCAAAATGGAGAATAGCCTACAGGAATATAGGACACAGTGTCACGTTGTCAGGGCTCTGCCAATATTTAGAGTAAGTGTATAGATATGATTTGAGGGTAGATGGAGGGACTGTCCAAAGGGAACAACACCTTCCTCCCCATATTAAGTCTGTGCAGGATGAATGGCTGTGGATCTCTCTCCCCTGTTGAGTAGCTGAAATGCTCCTCGCTCAAACAGGGTACCTTCTCTCTCCCAGTTCCAAATAGACTCCCTGAATCCACAGTGGACCTCCTCGCTCTCTTTGGGCGTCATCGGCAGCAACCCCGAGCGGCTCAACTTCCCGGCCACGGCCTGCTCCCTCAAGCGCTCCACCTGGCTGCTGCAGCGGGACTCAGTTTTCCACAACTCCCTCAAGGTGAGGAAAGGCAGGGAGGGCAGGGTGTCGGTTTTTAGAAGCGGGGCCCAGTGTCTCCTGCCTTGCCAAGACTTCTATCGCTGTACTTGGTTCCCCTGAAATATTTCTGGTCTTTCAATACTTTGCACCCTATTTACCTGTTTCTCTACTTGCTGACCACTATAGGCTATACATTTATGTATGTTATTATTATATCCTGGCATATATACCTGCTGTGCAGCATGTCAAGAGGGGCCACTTCCCATCTGCTTTACCCTTTCTCCAACTTTGAGAAGGTGTACCTACATGTCAAGCTCTCTTTGTGGCTTTTTCTTCCCTTCCTCCATTTCCGTTATATTCCTTCTCCCTCTCCTTTTCCTTCCTTGCTTTTTCCTTCCCTTGCTTTCCCTCATACACCTTCACTCCTCTTCTGTCATCTATCTATCTATCTATCTATCTATATCTGTTTTTAGATGTGTGTGTTTTAGCGATGTTGTAACTCGCCTTGAGCCACAATGATGTTATTCCCTATCTCTATCTATCTATCTATCTATCTATCTATCTATCTATTTATCTAGAGATTGGACTGGATGGCCTTTTGGGGTCCCTTCTAACTCTAGGACCCTTCCCTTCTCTTCCCTTCTTTTTCTCTCTTCCCTTCATCCCTCCTTTTCCCCCTTCCTGTCCTTTCTCTTCCCTCCTTTCCTTTCTTTCCTCCCCTCCTTACTTTCCCCCATTCCTTTCCCTTCCTTCCTTCCTTTCTTTTTCTTTCGTTCCCTATCCCTTCCTTCAGATTTCCTTTATTTCCCTTCTTTTTCTCTTTCTTTCTTTCCTTCTTTCTACCTTCCCATCGTATATGTCATTACCTTTCTTTCCCAGTGACATCACAAAGGAATGCTTCACCTGTGAAATCGCACATATGGTATTTCCTGCGCTTGCGCAGACAGTTTGAAATCTAGCAAACGTTTAAGACACTTTTTAGGTGGTAGCCCCGCCCACTCTCCCCTTAGAGTATATAGCCAGTGGGAGGGGCTACTGCTTCAGTTCCTTTTGTCCGTCGCCATTGCAGCAGCTAAGGAATCTTTCTCTCATTTTTGACTAGTGTTTGTGGACTGCATGAATTTCTTTGCTTCAATTTTTATTGTTTTCATTTTAAATTTATTTTTATTTTATTATTGTTATTACCTTAATTTTTTCATGGTTATGGTATGTTGACCACCGCTTTCTTTCCAAGTGTCCCTGTCGTGAGGGGAAAAGCTACCCGATGTTGGGTGCACTGTGTCTGTGGTGCCTGGGGAGAGGCCTTGGGAGTATGATTATGCACCCTCTGCCCTTTTTTTCACTTTTTTTCAGTTTAGTTGACATCCTCTGGAGTCATGAGTTTTGGAATTTGGGGAAGCACGAGAGCTCGCTAGCCAAGAATTCTGGATACTTTTCCAGTTGCAAAATATGATTATAAGCCAGGCAAGGGCAAACTTGGGCACTCCAGGTGTTTTGGACTTCAAGTCTTGTAACTCCTAACAGCCGGTATGCTATTAGGAATGGTGGGAATTGAAGTCCAGAACACCTGGAGGGCCCAGGTTTGCCCAGGTTTGGTTTAGAAGGCCGCAGTTTGAGGATTCCTGGCTTAGACTTGCAGAAGATCATACTTTGGTAATGCTATGGTAATGTCTTTCTCTCCGGGCTCCAGGTTTGTGAGAACTATGGCCCCAACCTGGATACTTGCCCTGAAGGGACGGTTCTGGGCCTCCTGGTAGATGCCAGCAACTGCCTCCACCTCTTCGTCAATGGGATGGACCAAGGGGTGGCCGCGCAGGACATCCCCAGCCCCTGCTACGTCCTCATCGACCTCTATGGACAGTGCGAACAGGTGAGGCTTTGAGAAGAGCAAAGGGAAGCACAGGAAGACCCTGCTGTGGGGTAGATAGGGAGATACAAGTGGTGGCCAGTCATCACTAAGGGAGGCAGTGAGGCTAATTCTACAGCTAGAGAGCTAAGGTGGCTTCTCCAGATGAAGTGTTGCACTCCAAGGCTGGGAACCACCTCCGTACTTAACACACACTCCGGTCCAAGATAAAATAGTAAAGCAGTTTATTGAAGAATATATATGGAAAGCAATTCAGCAAAATAGTATAAAAAAGCCAAAGTCCAAATCTATATAAATAAAAATGTAATGTTCATTTGCGGGATTAACATAACTCCAAAACCATTGGACGAATTGACACCAAATTTGGACACACGACACCTCTCAGGCCAACGAGTGACCATCTATAAAGGCTCTATACCCAAGGAACTACTTTTTCAGGGAGAAGGAACAGGGAATTTTAAAATTAGTGAATCTACCAATACTTATAAGGAACTCACAGGAGGGAGACTGATAAATCAGGGGAGGATATAACTGTGTATAGGTATATCTCTTCTGTGTTACTATGGAGTTTATTTTCCTCAGAGGGTTTAAATATCAATGACATTCACACACAGGCTGTGGTAAAGAGTTAACTATAACAAAACGTTTATTTAACAGATTTAAGTTCCTCTGGTACAAATTGTAATGGTTTCAGAAGTAGTTCAGTGCTTGAATTACAGGTTCCAATCAAAACCTTTAAACTGGGAATCTTATTATTCCACTAAACAGATTCTCCAATACAAACAGCCCAATTCTCCAGGGTCTGTTTACGCCAATAGTTCTTCTTTGAAGCAACTATTAAGAATTTATCACAAGCTAAACTTCCTCCTTTTTCCCTTTTCAATTCCTAACTGCTATCCCCAAACTCCAACTGTCAAAACCCAACTGTCAAAAACTCAAGCCACAGAATTTTTTCTTTATCTAAATATTAGGCTCTGCCCCCTATTTTAACCAATCTTGGCCATCTACCCTTTTCTTCCTTAACAAGGACACGGCCCCTCTAAGAAAACCTAACCTAAGATGACGTCTCCCTGTTTCCTAATCTAAAATGGCTACCGGGGCTTCACTAGGCCCATATCCTAACTGTTAAAGGCAAGGCTTCACCGCACCGTCACTCATAAAAACACAGCGGAAGGGATTTGAAAAGCGAAAAAGCAAAAAGATACTGTAGCGCATGTGCAAAACCTACTCCCCTGGCAAACAAAGCACACAATAGCATATCCACACTCTCTTCTGGACTACAGCTCCCAGTATCTCCTAGAACTGGCCCTTTAGGAGAGGAGAATGATCCAAATGCACTCCTTCCAAGATGCAAGCTTTCTTCTCCTTGGATCTCTTTGAGAGCATCCCAATCCCTGCATATTTCCTATTTTCTATTCCTGGACTGCAACTCCCAGCAATCCTCCAGATAAATAGATTAGATAGAGATAGGTAGGTAAGTAGGTAAGTAGATCGATCAGGAGGACCGCTGGGAGTTGCAGTCCAAGAATAGGTAGAGAAGGAAGAAAGGGGAGAAATGGGAAGGGAAAGAAAAGGGGGGGGGGGAAGGGTAGTGGAAGAGAAGGAAGGAGAGGAAGGAAGAAAACAAGGGAAAGAAAGAGGGAAGGAAGGGAGGAGAGAAAGAGAGAGGGGTTGGCCACAGCAACGCGTGGCGGATACCGCTAGTATCAAGAATAATCCACAGAAATCACAATACAGGAATAGCATCAAAAACCAGGAATATGAAAGCAGAATAAATCCAAAACCTGAGATTCAGGAACAGCCCTCAAAACTTGGAATAATGAGACATGAACAAAAGGAAACATGGAACATCAAACTAGAAATCCCTTGACTTGACACTAGCGTTGCCTGGACTAAAGGACCCATCTGCTGGGCTAGTTAATATAGAGAGAAGATCATGCCTTCTCCCTTGGGAAACTGAGAAGGACTTTTTGGCTAATAGGCGTTTGGGCCTTCGTAAACTTTTTTGAGAAGCTCTATGTTGATGGAACGTAAATCTCCTATCAAACCGCTCAGTAATCTGTCTACCTGGACTTGCAGTGTCCTCCTCTGAACTCCAACCTGCTTCTGAACTTTGCTTCCTGAGTGACCTGCCTTTCAGGAATGTGGCCTTCAGACCACTCATATTCAGGGCTCAAAATCTCTTGCTGGCTCTCCTGCTGACTTGCAGATCCAGAATCCCCAGTGTCATCAGAATGACTAACAGGTCCAGAATCCCCAGAAAGATCAGGTGCAGGCATGATCAAAGACTGAACTACAAAAAGCGATTCCACCTGAACATTAGATTCTGTTGCCTGGGAGTCCATGGAACTCATCTTCTGTGGAGGTTTTCAAGCAGAAGCTAGAAGGCCATCTGTCGGGAATGTTTCAGTTGTGTCTTCCTACATGACAGGAGATAGGATGGCCCTTGGGGGTCTCTTCTGACTCTGATCCCATGATTCTCTGTCTACTCTAGATCAGGCATGAGCAAACTTGGGCCCTCCAGGTGTTTTGGACTCCAACTCCCACAATTCCTAACAGCCTACCGGCTGTTAGGAATTGTGGGAGTTGAAGTCCAAAACACCTGGAGGGCCAAAGTTTACCTATGCTTGCTCTAGTTGATGGTTTGCACAAAGAGATTTCCGTTTCCCGGTAACATCCAGGGCTTCCCTCCTGATCCTCCAGGTTTGATACCTTTCTTAACCCATCGTCCCCTTCTCCATTAGGTTACCATCATCACCAACGACACTCCTGCGGTGGGGGCCGAGGGAGCTGACCCCCATGGACAGGGAGACATGGAGAAGGCTGACATGGTGGACGGTGAGTCTCCCAGGATTCTTCTGTCTGGCTTCGGGATATTTTTTCTTTAATGCTCGGACTTCCCTTTCTCTCTCTTCAGTCTTGAAAAGTTTTATTTTAGGCCCAAATATTTTCCTCAGTTTCGTTGCCAACTTTCAAATTATATTTTTTTTGGGTTGTTGGGATATTTTTGGGATATTGTTTTGCACTGAATATGTCAAACTGGAAGTAATTTGCTCTAAGGCTGATTTATGTGTGTTTTTATCAGTTTGTGGTATCCAGAGAACACTCTTTTAGCATATTTCAGTGGAATTGATTTTTGGGGGTCCAAACCTGCCCCATTCCTGTCATCAGTTGGGGGCCCTTCCCCCTAACACCAACCACTGCTCTGGGATCAGAGTGAAGAGAGGGAGCCAGGAAAACATTTTCACCTTGTCTCCTACACTGTGCTTATAATATAATATAATGTAATGTATATACATATAATTGATGCAATGACATGATCTAGAATTGCTGATCCAGGGGGGCGGGGGGAGGGGGCGTTGTTGAGCTATACATAACTAAGGAATGTATAGAATGTCATTTAAGGAATATTTACTTTTGGAATAATGTATATTGAAATAAGTCCTGTATGGCAAAACTTCGTTGATTGTTGGGATGTAGCAAATAAATAAATTAAAAAATATATTATAATGTAATACAATGAAATACTTGTAGTACTATGATATTATAATTATATATTTTATATTAAATGTAATATTACTAATAATATTACAGTATAATGGTATAGTACAATATAGTAATATTTAATAGTAATATTGTGCTATGGTAATAATATAATATATTGTATTTACATATTATTTGTTGTTTTTTTTAAAATCAATTTTTATTAAGTTTTATACAGTTACAACGAAAGAGGGGGAATAATATAAGAAGATAGAAAAGTAAGAAAAAAGAAAAAAAAGTAGAGGGAAGAGGGAAAAAGGGGGAGAGAAAAAGAAAAAGAAAATAAAAAAAAACCACAAAAAGCAAAAAAGGAAAAAATATAAAAATAAAGGGATGTCGACTCCCTTCTGATTCAGCCCGCATAATGATTTCTTTTTCTATATCTGTTTGTATATATGTATATATATATATATATATATATATATATATATAAAGACCAATAAAGAAAAAATCCTCAGTTCAAATAATAATGTTCTATATTGTTTTCATGTAATCTTCGACTGCTGACCAATTAGTCTCTTTAATTAGATTGCCTGTATTCTTTTTTAATAAAAATGTTAACTTGTCCATGTCCTTTATTTCATTTATCTTATTAATCCAGTGGGATTTTTCAGGGATTTCTTTCTGCTTCCAAACTTTAGCATAAACAATTCTGGCTGCCGTTGTCAAATATGTAAACAGGATGTCTTCATTGGAGTCCAATTCAATATCTCCATCTACAATTCCCAATAAATAATATTCAGCCTTTCTTGGAAATTTCTTTTTAAATAGTTTCTGCATTTCTTCATGAATACTTTTCCAATAATTTTGAGACTCTCTGCAGCTCCACCATTGGTGAAAAAAGGTCCCCTCGTGATCATTACATTTCCAGCAGGCTTTTGGTGTATTTTCATACATGCGATTCAGGCTTACTGGTGTCAAGTACCACCTGTGGAACATTTTCAACCAGTTTTCTTTTAAATCCATTGAATAGGTGTACTTGAGTTTTTTCTTCCAGATTAGTTCCCAATCGCACATTGCTATTGGTCTTTTAAAATTTTCCGCCCATTTTACCATACAGCCTTTTATTAATTCGGTCTCAGTTGACCATTCTAGCAGTTTTTCGTATAGTTTGGTTATACATTTCGTATCAGTTTTTAAAAAATTGTCCCAAAAAACTTCTTTCACTTGGAAGCCTTGTTTCAGATCTTGCAAGTAGTGTTCCTTTATTTGCATATAATGTAGCCATGTTATTTTAGGGAAGCTCTGATTTATTTCCGCTTGAGATTTTAACGTCTCTGTGCCATTTTTTAAAAGTTCTTTATATGTAGGCCAGGTTGTCCAGCCCAGTAACCTTCGTTGTTTCGCTTCCATGGGAGAAACCCATAGAGGCGTCTTGGAATAGAAATATCTTTTATATTTATCCCAGATTCTAATTAGTGACGATCGGATAAAATGATTTCCAAAATTCTTTTCCTTCTGTTCTCTTCCGTACCAAAGATAGGCATGCCAGCCTACACGTAAGTCATGACCCTCTAATGTGAGGAGATTCTCTCTTTTTAATGCTATCCAGTCTTTTAACCAAATTAGGGCATTTGCGTCATGATAAAGACTCAAATTGGGTAATCCAAACCCACCTCTTGTTTTTTTGTCAGTCAAGATTTGATATTTTATTCTTGGTTTTTTACCTTTCCAGACAAATTTCATAAGGTCCTTATTCCACTCCTTGAATTTCTTCAAGTTTCTGATTATTGGGATGTTTTGGAAAAGGTATAATAACTTCGGGAGAACTGACATTTTAATCAATGAGATTCTTCCCAGAAGGGAAAGATTTAGATATTTCCATTTCTCTAAGTTTTTCTGAATCTCTTTCCAAAGTCTTTCGTAGTTATTCGTGAGAAGTTGGGCATTTTTTGAAGTGATCCAGATGCCCAAATATTTCATTTTAGTAACTATTGTGAGGCCCGAGATATCCTTCAATTCTTTCTGTTTTTCTTTTGACATATTCTTTGTTAGAATAACAGTCTTCTGTTTGTTTAATTTAAAACCTGCCAGTTTCCCGAACTTTTCAATCATATTTAACCAATTTTTAATATTTTCTCGTGGGTTTTCTATTATTCCTATTATGTCGTCGGCATAGGCTCTGGCCTTAAATTCTTGTTTACCAATTTTTACCCCCTTGATATTCTGATCATCCTTTAAATTTTTCATCAAAATTTCTAGTGCCATTATAAAGATCAAGGGTGAAATCGGACAGCCTTGCCTAGATCCTTTCCCGATCCCAAATTCGTCGGAAATTTGGCCGTTTATTTGTACTTTTGCCTTTTGACTCTTATAGATCTCTTCAATTGCCGTGATGAACTGATGCCCCAAATCCATTTCTTTCATTAAAATTTTGAAGAAATCCCAATTGAGATTATCAAAGGCCTTTTCCGCATCAATCGCAAGAAAGGCTACTTCTTTTTGGGGATTAGCTTCGAAATATTCAATCAGATCAATAACTGTTCTCAGATTGTCTTTCATATTTCTCTTTGGTAAGAAACCCACTTGCTCCTCCCCTATCCAAACATTTAAAAAGTTTTTTAGTCTTTGGGCCAAAATGTTCGTGAAAATTTTGTAATCCACATTTAGTAGTGAGATAGGCCGGTAGTTTCTTACGTCAGAGGGGTCTGTTTGTTCCTTATGAATTACTGTTATTTCTGCTGAATTCCATGTCTCTGGGATTCCTTGACCTTGGAGTATCCCATTCATCACTATTTTTAACAATGGCATAAGTTCTTTTATGAAGACTTTATAGTAACCTGCGGAGAAACCATCTGGTCCTGGCGCTTTATTTGCGTCCATTTTCCTTATGGCCTCCTCCACTTCCTCCTCTGTGATATCTTTGTTTAAGTCTTTTCTTTGATCTTCGGTGATTTTAGGGATATTAAATTTACTTAAGTATTCTACAACCTCCTCTTTTGGGATTTGGTCACAGGAGTACAGTCTTTCATAATATATTTTAAATTCCTTTAAAATCTCTTTATCCGTCATTACCTCTTTATTCTCAGTCTTAATTTTAATTATTCTTTGTGTCTGTTTCTTTTTACGAACTTGCTTGGACAGCCATTTGCCTGCTTTATTTGCATTTTCGAACTGGTATTGTTTCAAGAATTTTAATTGCTTAGCTTGATCCTCAATTTCGATGCTGCGTCTTTTCTGGTGTAATATTTCTAATTCTTTTATAAGTTTTTTATTACCTGGTTTAATCTTCAGTTGATTTTCTTTTATTTTTAGTTTATTTAGAACCTCCATTTGGGATTTCTGTTTGATTCTATTATTTCTTGCATTATGTTGGATGAAGTGACCCCTCATCACTGCTTTAGCAGCATCCCACATGATATTATGATGCACATCTGGGGTGTTATTTAGTTCCATATATGTTTTGATAAGCTTTTTATAATTCTCCACATCCTGTTCTTTTTTCATTAAATTCTCATTCAATCTCCATCTTCCTTTCACTTTTTTCTGATTAAGAAGAATTTCCAGAGGCGCATGGTCTGAAATATCCCTTGGTAGGATAGTTATATCCGAAATTTTTGTGATAATATTGTTTGTGGCCCAACACATATCTATTCTCGACCATGATTGGTGTCTGTGAGAATAGAATGTGTAGTCCTTCTTGCCCGGGTTCTTCCATCTCCATACGTCTTCCAACTCATAATCATCCTTTAAATCAATCATCTTTTTTGGTAAAGTATTTACCTTTCCTTTTGGAGCTTTTTTCATATTTTTGGTTTTGTCCAATTGACCATTAAGTATACCATTGAAATCCCCTAGAAGTATCAAGTCATCAAATTCTACTTCATCCAATTTTCCCTTAAGATTTTCCACAAATTGGGTTTTAGGCCCATTTGGGGCATAAATATTACATATCAAAATCTTTTGATTGCCAGATAATATTGTGACTGCCACCATTCTTCCCTCTACATCTTTGAAGGATAAATCCGATTGCAGTGATTCCTTAATATAAAGTGCTACCCCCCTTTTCTTTTTTTCAAAAGAGGAGTAGTATAGTTTGCCAATTTTCTTATTTTCTAAATGGGCTATGTGTCTGTGCATGATATGAGTTTCTTGTAAAGCCACAATGTCATACTTTCCCTTTTTTAGTTTATTAAATAACTGTTTCCTTTTACTCGGAGAATTAAGACCATTCGAATTTAAAGAAAGTATTTTTATTTGGTATTCAGTGGCCATGGGAAGTGTCTTCTACATCTGGTCCGGGTTCATCTCTTTCTTCATCTGGGTTAGAAGTTCCTTCGTCGTCCGTTCCTGTATTTTCGTAATCTGGGGAGTTAAATCTTGCTCTTTTGTTTCTTTTGCCCTTTCTGGGTGTAGTTGATGATGCTCCATTGGAGAATTTACGTTGTGGTTTTGGAGACTTATTACTTGATTTCTCTGGGATTTGATCCTTCATTAAGCTTTCGTAGAAGTCCTTTGCTTTCTCAACCGAAGTCAGCCAGTATTTCTGATCATTAAAAGTCGTCATTATGCCTTCCATTCTCTCCCACCTAAATCTTATATTTCTTTTCTTCAATTCCTCAGTGAGGAAGAAGTACTGTCTGCGTCTCATCAATGTTGATTGTAGGAATTCTTTTAACACCGCCACTTTCATTCCATTGAACTGCAATGGGATTTTACTGTTGCTTTGCAGCACCTCATCTCTAGTCCGCTTCCTTACAAATTTAACAATAATGTCTCTAGGGGTGTTGTTCTTTCTTGAATATGTGGTCGATATCCGAAATATCTGGTCTACTTCTTTCTCCAGTTGTTCTGCTGGGACTTTTAAAGCCGTTGCCAGGACGTCTAGAGTAATCTTTCTAATATCCTCATTCGGATTTTCTTGTAGATTTCTTAGTCGCAGTTGATTCTCCAGATCTCTTGACTCCAGTACTTCTTGATTTCTCTCCAATTTCTGTCTTTGTTTTTCCCAGGTAGACATTTTCTCTTCTAATTTCTTTTGAGTTTTTCCCTTCTCCTTTGTTGTTACCTTCAGTTCCTTTATTTCTTGTTTCATGGTAGACATTTCCTTATCCACTTTACTAATTTCTTCTTTAACTTCCTTCTTTATTTCATTTTTTAATTCAGTTTTTAATTCATCAAATTTTGTTTGCATCTCTTTATAATATTTTTCTTGTTTTGCATCCAGATCTTTTATTCCTTTTTCCACAGAGGTTTGTAAGTTGACTTGGGCAATTGCTAAATTCTGAATTTCTTTAACCACATCTTTCAAGGTTGGCTCTTGAGAGCCTTGAGAATTCCTTCTTTGTAGTAATGACTGATCTATTTTCGGATCTTGTTTAATCTTTGTGGTTGGATCTTGTTTCACCTTTGGTGTCGCCATTGTTATCAAATCAGCTAATATTCCAAATTAATTATAGATAGTATACTTGAGAGATTATCACTTTATATTGATTAATTAATCATTAAATTAAATTAAATTAATTCGTTTTTAATTACCTCAGTTGGATCTCCAAAATTAATTCTTTGTATAATGAATCTTTTATATTCCAAAATTAATCAATAATGAAGTAAAACAATAATTGATTATCCAATAGTCAATTACTTATCCAGTAATTAATTCTACTTATTAACTTATAATATTCTAAACTTTAATGGTAATCTTCTTCGATACTTAAATTGAGTTGCCTTCCGTAGCTGTCAATCTTTCAAATCCAGTCTTCTTTATCCTCCGTTTCCGTCGTCCCGTCGTCTCCAGCCTTCCTTCGTTGTCTCCCTTATCTTCCTTGTATCCTTTAATCGCTGGTTGCTCCACTGTGTTTCTTCGCTGGTCCACTCCCTCGTCACTGTCCGCTTGTCTTGCCCTTCTTTGCCTCTTATTTATCTGTCCGCTCTCCTCCTCCCTTCTTTCTCTCCTTCTCTCTGTGCCTCTTATGCAGTATTTCTTACCCTCACTTCCGACCTTCTTAAAATGGCGGATTTTGCTCTTCCGCCCTTCTTATGTCCCTTCCGGTCTTCTGGTGTCCTCCGTATCTCCTCCTATTCACTGTTTCCGCTTTGGCTTCTCTATAGTCTGTGTTCTTCTAAATTCCTCCTCTTCCGGTTCTTCTCACTTCCTCCACTCTGCCATCTGCTTCTTTATTTACACGAAGAGGAGGTGGAAGACAAAACAATATGGCGCCAAGGTCGGAGATTGTTTATTTTACTTAGCGGCTTTCCGTAGCGTTGAACAGCAAGAGGGGGTAAGGGAGAGTCCTAGGGAGAGGGAGGGTTGACCAATACAGTTCAATTCCCGTATTTTTTAAACGGGCACACGGTTTGCCCGTTCTATTAGTTATCCTTCAGCACAGTTAGTTCTCCAAGGCCAATCAAATTGTCCAATACATTCACCTTCGCTTGGTCGGTCGGCCGAATGCCTCCAGATCCTTCTAGTGCTAGTTTATATTAATTTTATATTCTTTTCTCAGTATTTTAGAACTGGGTTTGCTGGGTGTCTTTGCCCCGTTCCTTTGAGTTTTTTTGATCGCGACGCGAAATCAGAAAAAAATAAGAAGTTCTTCTTACCTACCCCTCTCTTTCATTGGAGGGGTATTGTCTGTCTGAAATTCTTGGTTCTTAATTAGATGGGGGGGTGGCGAAAGTTCTTGCCGGGGTTTCCCCCTGCTTCCCACGGTGCAGCCCGCTACCGGCGGATTCTTCCCGGACCCCCTCTGCCCCCACCCTTGAGGGGATAGCGGCTTACGGGGTCTTCGGGTGATCCAACTCGGTTTCGCGTTCCCTCAGCGCTCAATCCGGCTGAGGAGGGGAGCTACTCGCTCTACCCGGCCGTTTCCGTGGGTCCTTGCCAAGGAGCTTCAGCAAGGCACTCCTCTCGCCATGCCATCCCCACCGGAAGTCCGTATTTACATATTATTTGTAAGCTGCTCTGAGTCCCCTTCAGAATGAGAAGAGCGGCATATAAATGTTGTAAATTTATTTATTTATTTACGACATTTATTTCCTCTTCGTGTAGTCTGTGAAAGGCGCACATAATGGGTTTTAGTTCTGCGCATGCGCAGCTCTTTGGAACGTTCTGGAATCTTGTAAAAGAAACATTGTGGCGGAGGACCCGCCCACTCTCCCCAATTCTATAAATGCCCACAGTGGGGACTGCGCCTTAGTTCCTTTTTCCGCGTTAGCAGCTTTAGGATCCTCTCTAGTCTCAATATATTGTATTTACATATTATTTGTAAGCTGCTCTGAGTCCCCTTCAGGGTGAGAAGAGCGGCATATAAATGTTGTAAATTTATTTATTTATTTACGACATTTATATGCCGCCCTTCTCACCCCGAAAGGGACTCAGAGCAGCTTACAAGTAAAAAGTAAATACAATATATTATATTTTTACCCTAACACAATATTAATATTATATATTACATTCTACTATAACATTATACTGTGATATTATTAGTAATATTACATTTAATATAAAATATATAATTATAATGTCATATTATTAGTAGTAGTAATATATTTTATTACATCATAATACTATCAATATTATATGTATATACAATATATTATATTATATTATATTATATTATATTATATTATATTATATTATAAGCACAGTACAGGAGACAAGATGCAACTGCCTTCCTGGCCCCTCTCTTCACTTTGATCTCATTGCTAATATTATAATGTAATACATTGTACTACTACTAATAATAATAAAATATTATAATTATATATTTTATATTACATGTAATATTGCTAATAATATTACAGTATAATGGTATAGTATACAATAGTAATATATAATACTAATAATGTACTATGGTAGTAATATAATACATTGTTTTTACATATTACTTGTAAGCCTCTCTGAGTCCCTTTCGGGGCGAAAAGGGCGGCATATAAATGTAAATAAATAAATAAATTCCTTTGCCCCAAGTTTTGTTCTCTTCCCATTGCAAACGCTGCTTTTCTTCCATCCCAGGGATCAAGGAGAGTGTATGTTGGACTCCCCCAGTGGATTTGAACACCACCAAGACCTGTGAATACCATGCACTCTGCGCACGCTTCAAGGACCTCCTCCTCCTCCCAGGTGGGAATGATGTTTGGGGCCAAAGCAAACCACAACTGCAAGATTGGGCCATGTTTCTCTAGCCTGTGTTGGATGCTTATGAGGAGGTGCTACAGCAGGCATGGCCAAACTTCAGCCCTCAGGGTGTTTTGGACTTTAACTTCCAGAATTTCTAGTTGTTAGGAATTGTGCGAGTTGAAGTCCAAAACGCCCAAAGGGACAAAGTTGGTCATGCCTGTGTTATATCATTTCTCTCCTTCTCTGCAGATGATTATTTTGCTGAAGACCCCAAGTTCAGCCTTTGCTACTGTGAGTCTTGCCACAAACTCCGAGGGGATGAGCCCTACTACAAGCGAGGGGAGCCGCCCCGGGATTACGCCTTGCCCTTTGGATGGTGCCGCTTCAACCTCAGGTATGGGACGGAGCAGGGTCATCAAACAGCAAGCCTTCCTGGGACCAGAGGGGTGGCCTTTGGGTTCCACTCCATCTCTGGGAGGCAAACCAGGAAGATTACAGTCTGCATTTAGAGTTTAACATTGGCAGGTTGGATTGATGTGGCTTCTCGGTAGCACCTGGAGACTCAAGGCAGCTAACAATCCCACACTTTAAGTAAAAGTAAAGGTTTCCCTTGACATTAAGTCTAGTTGTGTTCAACTTTGGGGGATTGGTACTCATCTCCATTTCCAAGCCAAAGAGCCAGCATCGTCCATAGACACCTCAAAGGTCACGTGGCTAGCATGACAGTATGGAGCGCCTTTAAAACAACAACAACAACAACAAAAATCTGTATTTATAAACTGCTCTATCTCCCCAAGGGGACTCAGAGTGGTTTCCAAGTGACATAATCAATACATACAAAGAGAACAGCATGAACATAAAATTAACAAGACAAAATAAGCATTAAAAACCATATATTTAAAATGATCCTGCCTGTTCAAGGCAGTTTAAAAGGCCGGGCCGGGCTATTTATTTATTATTTTTTAAGAACTTTCGTATACCGGTCTTCTCACCTCCGTAGAGGGACTCAGGCCGGTTTTCAACAATAGTATACAAACAATCGTTTAAAAACATCGCATTCCGTATTACACTAAGACATTAAAAAACCAAAAAATACAATCATATCATTACAATGGCCAAGTCGTCATAATAAAATCGTTGTTCATCACCATCCATCCATGTAGCCATGAGTTATTGACTCACTCGTCAAATGCCAGTTTCCAGAGCCAGGTTTTCACCTGTTTTTTAAATGTCAGGAGAGAAGGGGCAGTTCTAATCTCCATTGGGAGGGAGTTCCAGAGCCGAGGGGCCACCACCGAGAAGGCCCTGTCTCTCGTCCCCACCAGGCGCGCTTGCGAGGATGGTGGGACCGAGAGCAGGGCCCCTCCAGATGATCTTAACAATTTTAGTGCAATTTTAGAGGGCCCAGGAAATTAGGTAGAGTCTATGGCTGTACATTACCTTCCCTCTGAAGCAGTACCTATTGATCTACTCACATTTGCATGGTTTCGAACTGCTAGGTTGGCAGAAGCTGGGGCTAACAGCGGGAGCTCACCCCGGCCCCTGGATTCAAACCGCCAACTTTTTAATCAGCAAGTTCAGCAGCTCAGCGGTTTAACTTGGCACACCACCAGGGACTTATTATTATTATTATTATTACAGTAGAGTCCTGCTTATCGAACAAAAACGGGCCGGCAAAACGTTGGATAAACTAAAATGTTGGATAATAACGCAGGATTAAGGAAATATGGAGATATGATAGCCGTGTATAAATATGTGAGAGGAAGCCACAGGGAGGAGGAGGGAGCAAGCTTGTTTTCTGCTTCCCTGGAGACTAGGACGTGGAACAATGGCTTCAAACTACAAGAGAGGAGATTCCATCTGAACATGAGGAAGAACTTCCTGACTGTGAGAGCCGTTCAGCAGTGGAACTCTCTGCCCCGGAGTGTGGTGGAGGCTCCTTCTTTGGAAGCTTTTAAACAGAGGCTGCTTCTTGGCAGAATGGGGTTGGACTGGATGGCCCAGGAGGTCTCTTCCAACTCTTTGATTCTATGATTCTGTGAAAAACCTATTAAACGTCAAATTACGTTATGTTTTTACAAATTAAGCACAAAAACATTATATTTTTACAACAAATCGGCAAAAAAAGCAGTTCAATACATGGTAACGTTATGTAGTAATTACTGTGTTTACGAATTTAGCACCAAAACATCTCAATGTATTGAAATAGCTGTGGATCCGGGCAGGAGGCAGACTGCTTTGGATAATACAGAACGCTGGATTAGCGAAGGTTGGATAAGTGAGACTGCTGTACTATAGGGCGGTTTCGTTTCGTAATTTCGTAATTCGTTAAAAATTCGTTATTTTTTTTATAATGAAGCGATAACGAACCTTTCAGGAGCAACTAAAAAACTGAACGAATTTTTAAATTCGTTTCGTAATTGTTTCGAATTTGTTTTGTATCGTTTCGTTATCGTTTTGAAATCGTTTCGTTATTATTTCCGCATGTCTGGTGCAAGTTTTATAGTTGTTGTTTGTTTTATCACACCAACAGTCAACAACAGAGGGAGAGGGAAGCTTCAGAAGTTCCCCCTGTCCCATTTGGAGGTTTTTTAGCGTATTGCGCGGTCGCGTCCGCCATTAACGAATCAATTTGTTATTGTTTCAAAATTGTTTCGTATTGTTTTGTAATTTTACGAAATTTTGTAAATATCGAACTTTTTTAAAGAAAAATTTCGGAATTCTTTTAAAAAACGAAACGCAAAAAACCCCTAAAAACGAATCGATTTTAGAAACAAATTTTTCCGTGGTTGCCCAGCCCTACTGTACTACTATTATTAGTAACTTTATTTACATCGCATCTTTTCCCCCGTGGAGACTCAAGTCCGCTCACAATCCCACACTTTAGTCAAGTTGACATACTTCTTGATGGAATTTCACTTTCTGTTTCTGCTTCATATCTGTCTGCTCTTTGTAGGGTGAATCCCCGGCTGGAGGTGGCCAGCACGTCTAAGAAGTGGCACATGGCCTTTCATGGGACGAGCGTCGGGGCCATTCGGCGCATGTTGGATCAAGGAGAGCTGGTGCCTGGTAAGGAACTAGAGATTTCTCCCTGAACAGGTCTGGGGCAGGCCTGGGCAAACTTGGGCCCTCTGGGTGTTTTGGACTTCAGCTCCCACCATTCCTAACAGCCTCAGGCCCCTTCCTTTTCCCCCTCAGCCGCTTAAGCGGCTGAGGGGGAAAAGGAAAGGGCCTGAGGCTGTTAGGAATGGTGGGAGCTGAAGTCCAAAACAACTGCAAGGTCCACATGTTATTTTGGATGGAAACCTTTGCTTGTTATCAAATACTTCCCCTCTCTTTTTCGATTTCCTGGCCCCACAGGAAGTACCTCCATCTTGAGCTGCCGCCCGGTCAAGGCGGACCCCCAGGGAGGAGGGGGCGGAGGTGGGGGTGGCGGCGGAGGTGGGGGCAGCGGCAGCGGAGGGTACCTCGAGTCGGAGGAGAACTGTTCGCAAAGCCGGGAGGAACTCCAGCGCGTCCTGCTGTCGCCGACTCTGCGCTACGCCGGGCTGGAGCCTTTTGCCACCAAAGTGCAGTACGTATCCTGGGTGTGGTTGCCCAGCGTGGAAACGACCGGGAAGGGCCCCTCTCCCTTGAATGGTTTTGCCCCGGACCTGATCCTGCCATACGCAACTCCTGCTGAAATTCCCCTCTTCTGCACCGCCAGTAAAGGCGCCTGTGCGGTGGCAACCCCAAATATACGATCCTAGAGTTGAAGAGACACAAGAGCCATCCAGTCTAACTCTATTCTACCATGCAGGAAGACACAATCAAAGCACCCCCGACAGATAGCCATCCAGCCTCTGCTTAACAGTCTCCATCATCTCCCTCCCCCTAGCACTAACTGCCACTCTGGGCCAGAGTGAAGAGAGAGGGGGCCAGGGACAGTTCCACCTTGTCTCCTGTGCTATGCTAATAACATAACATAACATAACATAACATAACATTCAAATGACCCCCGACAGATGGCCATCCAGCCTCTGCTTAACAGTCTCCATCATCTTCCTTCCCCCAGCACCAACTGCCACTCTGGGCCAGAGTGAAGAGAGAGGGGGCCAGGGGACAGTTCCACCTTGTCTCCTGCGCTATGCTAATAATATAACATAACATAACATAGTATTATAATATAATATAATATAATATAATATAATATAATATAATATAATAATGTGTCCAAATTTGGTATCAATTCGTCTAGTGGTTTTTGAGTTGAATTGGGTCCGGTAGATGAATGGCAGCCAGTGGAGCTGCTTGAACAGGAGGGATGGCCGCTCCCTGTAAGGAGCCCCAGTTAACAGCCTGGCTGTCGCCTGTTGGATCAGCTGACATTTCTGGACCGTTTTCAAGGGCAGCCCCACGTAGAGTGCATTGCAGTAATCCAGTCTAGAGGTGACCAAGGCAGAAGGAGGACAGTGTGGGGGGCTGCCTAATCTCCCTAGGCATGGTGTTCGAAAGACCTCCGTAGGTAGTTAATACTGCTCTCTGACCTTTTTTCCAGATTCAAAGACCCCAAGTCTCACCGGCAGCACACCGCCCAGGTGGCCTTCCAGGTGTGCGTCCGGCCGGGGTCTTACAAGGTGTGTGCCCAGTCGCTGGCGGCGCCTGAGCCCCTGGACCCCCGCTTCAGCAGTGCCGAGATCGAGTGGGTCACCAAGGAGAAAGGCGCCACGGTCTTGTACGGCCTCCTCGTCCGGGTGGAGTGAGAGCCCCCTCCTCGTCCTCGAATGGGATCGGGATCCTTACGACCGACCGAAGTGCCATGGCATCGGAGGCGGGGGACAAGGGGAGTGGGTGGGCCTGGGTCTTGCCAAAAACTGATTCCGCCCTTGGCCGGAGACCCTTGGCCGACGACCTGCCCTCTTACGCACAGACCGGGTGGAGCCTGCGGTTCCGACACACGCTTCACACAATGGGCACAAGAGGCTCGCTGGGAGGGGAGACACAGCGGCGGCGCAACCCCTCTTCCTCCTCCTCCTCCTCCTCCTCCTCCTCGGTGGCTGCTGTCCCCTCTTCTCCCCTTTCCCCCCCTTTTTTTTGCACAGAGGCGAGACAAAGCGAGGGGGAGGGAGGGCCAGGTGTGGAGTGTGGAGTGGAACCTTTTATTTACAAAGCATGAAGAAGGGTTTTAAGGGTTTTTTGGCGGGGCACCGGGTGGGGGACGGCAGCGGGATGATGGAGAGTTGTGTAGTGGCCACAAATGGACTTGGTTGACTTTTGTTTCCCCACTGGGATGGGAGGGAGGGAGGGCGGCCTTTCCCGAAGGTCCTTCTCTACTGACAGAACTTCCTTTTCCCTCCTTCCCTCCCTCCCCACATCTCTTTCAACCCCTTTGTATTAATTGGGGGAAGAGTTGGGATGAATGAATTGTTTTGCGTGGGAAAGAGAAATCGGTAGGCTTGCGATCCAAGCAGGGTTAGACCTTTTAGAAAGATGTGTGTTTTGTTGGGCCGGTGGAAGTGGAAAACCCCACCATCTTGTCCCGAAGAGGCAAATTTATTATCATTACTATTATTATCAGAGATGGGGGAGGATTTTGCCTTTGTAGTCCTGTTTGTGTCAGCATTGTCCTCCGTGGAAGCTCGCTTAATTTCGCTCTTCCCAAAAAACCAGATTCCTCCTGCCAAGAAAGTCCTAGACAATCAAGGCGAGGAGGCAAGAAATGGGAAAAGTGCGAGCTTGCTAGAGTTTTAATTCACGCAGACAATTAAACCCATTTTGAAGGTTTGAAGTGAGCAGCTGGGTTTGGAAGGACGTCCCATTGATTTGCAGATGGACTCAAAATAGGGTCATTCTTTCGCTGCACCCACCGAAGATTAAGCGTCCCGAGAATCCCTCAAATAAGACAAGCACACCTCTGACATTCAGACTTTTTGGGTTCATTTTCCTGCTCATTTTCTTCCATTTGGACAGTTGCCTTGATCCATCCCTTGGTATATGATTTTTTTTTTGGTTCTCTTCCCCTCCCTTCCCTTATTTATTTATTTTTGTGTTGGTTGTCAAACAAATAAACAAACAAACAAAAATGTGAATTGTTTAAAAGGGGCGGGGAAGGGTACAAGGCTCAAAAACGGCCACCCTTTTTCTCCCCCTTTGATTTCTATTATATTTTAAATGGTATTTATGCTGCTTTTTTCACTTTATGTGTTGGAAAAATGACATGCATTACTTTTTGTACATCTGTCTCGAGCTGAAAGGGTTTATTTTTTTTCTTTTTGTCGTTGTTGTCTTTGTTCCAGACAAAAAGTTTAAAAGGTTGTACAGCGCGTTCTCCCTCCTCTCCCATCTTGCAAGGGTTTATAAACCACAATTCAACTGGTTTTATGTCTTTTTGTGTGTTTGTCCTTCTCCAGAACCTTCCCAATATGAGACACAGGTCTTTGGCAAGCAACAAACCTGTGACGCCTCTCTCTCTTGAGCAACGTTTTGTTGGGTAGCTTAAAATGGGAATGACGCATCGTCTTGAATAACAAATAGTTTGAACTGTGTATTCTGTGTTTTTTGATTGACCACAACAGACTGGATGGAGCTTGCACAGTGAATTTCAACAGACTGTTTAGCAGGAATAATGCAATGCATAGAACAGGATGAGTGACTCCAGGCTTGAAAGCTATGGATGGGAAAAGGATCTTGAAGGTTGCATCGACACACTTCGCTTATGCACTACTAAGGGTGCATCTACACTCTAGAAATGATTTTTGATGTTTTATCATCCTTGTGGGAGGCTTCTCTCATGTCCCCGCATGAGGAGCTGGAGCTAATAGAGGGAGCTCATCCGCCTCTCCCCGGATTTGAACCTGCGACCTGTCGGTCTTCAGTCCTGCTGGCACAGGGATATTGTTACATATTATTCTTAATATATTGTTGTTACATATTATTCTTAATATATTATTCATATATAATATACTACATATTATTCCATATATTGTTGTTGTTCATTCATTCAGTCGTCTCCGACTCTTCGTGACCTCATGGACCAGCCCACGCCAGAGCTCCCTGTCGGCCATCACCATCCCCAGCTCCTTCAAGATCAGTCCAGTCACTTCAAGGATGCCATCCATCCATCTTGCCCTTGGTCGGCCCCTCTTCCTTTTGCCTTCCACTTTCCCCAGCATCACTCCCTTCTCTAGGCTTTGCTGTCTCCTCATGATGTGGCCAAAGGACTTCCACTTTGTCTCCAGTATCCTTCCCTCCAGTGAGCAGCCGGGCTTTATTTCCTGGAGGATGGACTGGTTGGATCTTCTCGCAGTCCAAGGCACTCTCAGCACTTTCCTCCAACACCACAGCTCAAAAGCCTCTCTCTTCCTTCGCTCAGCCTTCCCGAAGGTCCAGCTCTCACATCCGTAGGTGACTCCAGGGAATACCATGGCTTTGACTAGGCAATGGATCTTTGTGGCCAGTCTGATGTCTCTACTCTTTACTATTTTATCGAGACTGGACATTGCTCTCCTCCCAAGAAGGAAGCGTCTTCTGATTTCCTGGCTACAGTCTGCATCTGCACTCATCTTTGCGCCTAGAAATACAAACCCTGTCACGGCCTCCACATTTTCTCCCTCTATTTTCCAGTTGTCAATCATTCTTGTTGCCATAATCTTGGTTTCCCCTTCGTGTAGTCTGTGAAATTCGCACATAATGGGTTTTGTTCTGTGCATGCGCAGCCGTTCGGAACCTTCTAGAATTTTCAAATAGAAACTTTTAATTGGCGGACGCCCCGCCCAAACTCCCCATACTATAAATGCCCAAGGCGGGAAACCTCGGCTCAGTTCCTTTTCCGCGATCAGCAGCGTTTGGAACCTCTCTAGCGAGTTACTAGCGGACCGTTTTTTCTCTCTTTTGGACTCGGAAAACCTTTCGGATTTGTGATTTTCTCCTGTCCATCGACCACGGAACGTTTTTTCGACTACTCTCAGGCCAGTCCTCATCTTGCAATGAGCACCTCTTTCTTTAAAAAATGCAGCTCTTGCGGCGGCAAGGTGCCCGACTCAGACGGGCATTCCATGTGTCTGCTCTGCCTAGGGGAATCCCACCGGCCCCAATCCTGCCAAGTGTGCTTGGCTTTTACCCCCAGGGCTCGGAAGGACAGAGAGTCCAGGCTCAAAGCCCTGCTGTATGAAAGAGCCTTAGCCCCTACCTCCACCCGAGCGGAGAAGCGCCCGGCCTCTGAGGCGCTTTCTGAGCCCCAGGAAGACCGGGATTCGGGGCTAGCTCCCTCCCAGCTATCCCTGCAAGAGCAGGGAACGGGGGACGACTCCCAACCGGGACCCGCGAAAAAGCCCAAGCCGCCGAAACAGGGGAAAACATCCCATAAACACAAAGATGGGCTCAAGAAGGGAAAGAAGAAGGGGCAACTCGACGGCAATTCGCCCCCAAGCCCCCATGCAACAAGAGGCGCAGCCCAGCGAGGCGCTGATGCCCCTGCAGGGGCGCGGGGAGAAACACCACAAATGGCGGATCAAGCGGCCAGATCGGAGGAAATGGCACCGAGCCCCCCAACGCTCTCCCCCGCCGAGGGGCATCCAGTGAGCAGCGCGCTCCAGGCCGCCCCGATATTAGCCACGGGGCCTCCTTTAACTGCTGACTTACCTGTTGTCTCCCAAGAGGCAGGAGAAGCCTTAACCCCGCCTGGGCTGCCTCAGCAAGGCCAAGATCCCCCCTCTCCACCAGCAGTGCAAAGGAGAGATGGGGGAAGGGGACGCTCCTTGGAGCGCTGCTCGCGCCACGTGCATCGGCACCGACGCAGATCCCCATCCATTAGCTCATGGAGCTCACGATCCCGCAGCCCAGTGGGATCTTACTATGGAAGGGATTACTCCCCGGAGTGCCACCACCCTAGATGCCTCAGGGAATGCGCTCAGTATAAGTATGCCCTTCCTCATATGGAGAGAGGCTGTTGCCGCCATGTTTCTTGCTGCCAATACGCAGAGCACTCCCTCCCTCCTACTGGGGCCACGCCCCCTAGCGCAAGCCTCGCCCATGCGGGGGCGGCATCTTCAGCTCCTCCTCACCCCGGAACCGTGGCGCAGCCTTCACGGGCTGTCGTGCAGCAACCCAACCAGCCCAGCGCCACACCAGCGCCACCTGCTGCGGGCCCCTCGGTTCCAGCACCCAAAGCCTCGGCACCGAGAGCTGCAACCCCAGGGGCCGATGCTGTTTTTCTCTCAGGCTCCTCGGATTCAGAGGACCGCCCCCACTCCCCCCCGGAGCCACAACCTGACTCAGAAGCACTCTCCGCTGAGGAGCTTGGGGGCTTCTCTGCTCTGTTGATAAGGCTTTCAAAGGCCCTGCAATTGCTGGTGCCCCAGTCAACAAAGGTCGTAGAGGACCCGATGTTTCCCTCCTCCAAACAACATGACCCTCCAACGACTGTCCTGCCCTCCCTTCCTTTCCTTCTGCACCTCAGCAAGGCGGAGGGTGTTGCCCCGTCAGCAGTGCCCGCAACACCTAAGCGCGCAGAAAATCTCTACAAGGTGGATCTCTCTGCTGCTCCGTGGCTAGCCAAGCAGCCTAAGCCCAATTCCATCGTAGTGGATGTTAGCCAGCCTCGCCCCTCCCAGAGATCCCAGTCCACCCCCTCTGATAAAGAAGGGAAGAAGCTGGAAATGTTGGGGAAGAAGATCTACGCTTCGGCCTGCCTTGCCTCCAGGATGGCCCATTATGGGGCTTACATGGCAGGCTACCAAGAACACCTGTGGGGCAAGATAGCGGGATACTTCGACATGCTCCCGCCAAGCGAGCAGATGCTGGCAAAAGCCTTCCACCAGGAAGCGACTCTGCTGGCCTCCTTTCAAAAAGACCTGGCCAAACATACAGCCGACGCTGCGGGCAAGCTTCTAGCGACAGCGGTGGCCTTGCGCCGCCATGCCTGGCTGAGGGGCTTGGGCTTATTGCAGTCAGCAAAGACGGTGATAGAGGACCTCCCAATGGACGAGTCCGGCCTCTTTAACCCGGAGACGGACTCCCAGCTAGAACATACCCAGAAGATGAGGCAAACAGCTCATAAATATGGTTTCTCTCCCTATCTGTCGCAGCATCACAGACAATACTGGCCAAACCGTTTTCATCAACATCAAAGACGTTACAGCCCTCCGGCCTATAGAGGACGCCAACGCCCTGCAGCTCCTCCACCAGCCGCCAGAAAACCATCTCTCCCATATAGGAGCCAACAACGCGGTGGAGGTAAACAACTGAGCGCCAGAGGCGCCGCTTCTAGCCCTGGGGCTGGAAGCAAATCTCCATCCTTCTCAACAGTTTCTCAAGTTCCAAGTTCTACAGTTGGCACCGTTCAGCCAAGTTCACGGTTTACTCGTTCTTTTTGTTGTGATGACAACCTCCCATCCTTCCTGCGGGGGACCTTCAAGGACCGTCTGGCCCCTTTTCTGCACGCTTGGAGGAGAATAACCACGGACTCTTGGGTCCTCTCCATAGTGGAACGAGGCTATGCTATAGAATTCGAATCTTGGCCCCCGGTGGGATCCATCAAGGTGACACCATCCTCCCCTCAGCTTCTTGAGGAAATCTCAACCCTCATAGAGAAAGGGGCCATCTCCAGGATCCACCCAACCGAGGCGGAATACTGCTTCTTCTCCAGATACTTTTTGATCTCAAAAAGAGACCGAGGCCTCCGCCCCATCCTGGATTTAAGAGATGTCAACTTTTTCATAAGACCTCGTAAATTTCGCATGATCACCCTAGCGAACATCCTCCCGTTGCTGCAGCGAGGGTCATGGTTCGTGACTCTTGACCTCCGCGATGCGTATTTTCATTTTTCAATTAGGAAGGACCATAGAAGGTTCCTAAGTTTTGCAATAGATGACCAGCTGTTCTCTTACAATGTACTTCCATTCGGACTTGCGTCCGCGCCTCGGGTCTTTACGAAGTGCATAGCAGTGGTAGCCGCGCACCTGAGGCAAAGGGGAATAACGATCTTCCTGTACCTGGACGATTGGCTGATAACTTCGGAATTGAGATCTCAGCTTCAATCAGACCTCACCTACACTCTGTCTCTCTTACAGAGCCTCGGCCTCATCGTCAATTTCGAAAAATCCAACTTGACTCCTTCAAGATGCATCCAATTCATCGGTGCTATCATAGACTCCATCGCAGAAAAGGCCTTCCTACCAGAGGACTGCTTCCAGGCCATCAAATTGGCGATAAACGACATCCGCGCACAAGGGGGAGCCACTGCATGGGCCTTCCAATCCCTGCTCGGGCACATGGCCTCGACAACGTCGGTCATCAGGTTCGCGAGGCTACGGATGTGCCCGCTGCAGCATTGGTTCGTCAGAGCGTTCAAGCCCCAACGCGACAGCCAGAACATCCGTCTGTACCCCCCACACCAGGTCCTGGAGTCCCTCAGGTGGTGGACAACGGAGGAGCACGTCCTTGCAGGCATGGCTTTCAGACAACCGCGCCCATCCCGCTGCCTCACAACGGATGCGTCCACGCAAGGATGGGGGGCTCACTTCCAGAATCTGACAGTGCACGACAGATGGTCTCACGAGGAGGCTGCCTACCACATAAATTACCTCGAGCTCCTAGCCGTCCAGAAGGCCCTGCGTGCTTTCGAGCCCCATATCACCGGGCGCGCTGTACAACTTCTCACGGACAATACAACTGTAAAATGTTACATAAACAAGCAAGGCGGGATGCGCTCCTCCGACCTCCTCGGCTTATCCACAGCAATATGGGAATGGTGCATCCCACGAAGGATACATCTCACGGCAGTGCACCTCCCGGGCGAAGACAATACTCTCGCCGATGCCCTCAGTCGAGCACAGACATCAAATCACGAGTGGCAACTCCATCGAGACGAGTTCCGGTTCCTGTCCCGCCATTGGGGCCAACCAACCCTGGATCTGTTTGCGTCGCCAGTGAACGCACAGTGCGACACGTTTTGTGCCAGACGTCACCCCGGATCGACCCAAGGGTGCATGGGGGACGCATTCATATTCAGCTGGTCACCGGGCCTACTATACGCCTTCCCCCCAATCCCGCTGATTCCCAGGGTGCTGACCAAATTGATCGAGGACAACGCGGATGCGATACTGGTCGCCCCCTGGTGGCCGCGCCAGCACTGGTTCGCTCCCCTCCTCAAAGCTTCGAGAGGCGAATACCTCCATCTACGAGACAGACCGGACCTCCTCTCCATCCAGGAGGGCCGGGTGTATCACCCAGACCTGGTCTCCCTGCGCCTCACAGCGTGGAGAATCCGGGTCCAGCCCCTCTCTCGGAGGCAGTGCAGGACATAATCGCAGCGGCCCAAAAAGCCACGACCAAGAAAGCATATGCATACAAATGGTCACGCTTCCGGGAATACCTCAAGCCTCTGAATGTTAACCCCCGGGAAGCCCCGATGGGGGTCATACTGGACTTTCTAGTGCATCTGTCCAACAAAGGGCTCTCCTTGTCTTCCATCAAATGCTACCTGGCGTCACTATCATGGTACTGGAGACAGACAGGGAGACCATCGTGCTTCCATGACCCCACGATACGGCTCTTCCTTAAGGGGTACTCCAACTTACACCCACCTGTCATGCCTCCTCCCCCAGCGTGGAGTCTAGAACTGGTGCTGTCACAGCTCTCCAAACCACCCTTTGAGCCACTGGCCACATGCGACCTGTCGCATCTCTCATGGAAGACGGCCTTTCTCGTGGCCATTATATCGGCCAGGAGAGTGAGTGAAATCTGTGCTTTGAGAGTTGACGCACCCTACCTACGATTCCACAAAGAGAAGGTGGTCCTCCGACCAGACGTCGCCTTCTTACCAAAGGTTGTTTCTAAGTTTCACCTGTCACAGGACATTTCTCTATTGGCCTTCTTCCAGAATCCTTCTTCTCCTCTGGAGGTTTCCCTGCATTCTCTAGATGTCAGACGGGCTCTAGCGTTCTACACTAGCAGAACCGCCCCCCACAGGAAGTCAGTCAAGCTTTTTCTGAAATACCGCCAGGACTCTCTAGGGCTACCTGTCTCCTCCCAGCGCCTCGCTTCGTGGATCGTCTCGACCATCAGACTTGCTTACCTGCTGGCAAAGAAAGAGCCCCCTCAGCAGATCCACGCCCACTCCACTAGGGCGGTGTCAACCTCGCAAGCTTTCCTGAGGGGTATTCCAATTGACGACATCTGCAAAGCAGCGACATGGTCCAATTCGTCAACATTCGCCTCCCACTACAGGCTAGATGCGATGGCAAGGAAGGATGCAGCCTTCGGCAGAGCGGTGCTGTTTTCCAGTGTCGCATGACTCCCACCTCCGAAGGTTGGTAGCTTGCTATTCACCCATTATGTGCGTTTTTCACAGACTACACGAAGGGGAAATGCGAGTTGCTTACCTGTAACTGCGTTTCCCGAGTGATAGTCTGTGAAATTCGCACATCCCCGCCCGACCTCTCCGCAGTAGTCATGCTTGTTCTATAGCTGCTGATAGCGGCTGCGGAACTGAGTCGAGGTTTCCCGCCTTGGGCATTTATAGTATGGGGAGTTTGGGCGGGGCGTCCGCCAATTAAAAGTTTCTATTTGAAAATTCTAGAAGGTTCCGAACGGCTGCGCATGCGCAGAACAAAACCCATTATGTGCGAATTTCACAGACTATCACACGTGGAAACGCAGTTACACGTAAGCAACTCGCATTTTTTTGATGTTGAGCTGCAACCCGGCTTTTGCGCTTTCTTCTTCCACCTTGATTAGAAGGCTCCTCAGCTCCTCCTCGCTTTCGGCCATCAGAGTGGTGTCATCTGCATATCTGAGGTTGTTAATGTTTCTTCCAGCCATTTTCACCCCAGCTTTGCATTCCTCAAGCCCCGCACATCCTCGCATGATGTGTTCTGCATACAAGTTAAAAAGGTTGGGTGAGAGGATGCAACCTTGCCGTACGCCTTTCCCAATCTGGAACCCGTCTCCTGTTCCGTGGTCAGTTCTGACTGTGGCTACTTGGTCCTTGTCCAGATTCCTCAGGAGAGAGACAAGGGGGCTTGGGATGCCCATCCCACCAAGAACTTGCCACCATTTATTATGATCCACACAGTCAAAGGCTTTAGAGTAGTCAATGAAGCAGAAATAGATGTTTTTCTGAAACTCCCTGCCTTTCTCCATTCTCCAGCGGATATTGGCAATCTGGTCTCTCGTTCCTCTTCCTTTTCTAAACCCAGCTTGAACATCTGGCAACTCTCGCTCCATGTATTGCTGGAGTCTTCCTTGCAGGATCTTGAGCATTCCCTTCCTGGCATGAGAAACAAGAGCTACTGTACGGAAGTTGGCGCAGTCTTTCGCATTTCCCTTTTTTGGTATATATATTAATATTATATTGTTACATATTATTCATACTATATTGTTATTCATATATAATATACTACATATCATTCCATATATTATTTATATATTATTTATTAATATGCATATATATATAATATTCCATATATTATTATTTATATACTATTTATTCATATGTGTATATATTTATATAATATATATTTTCCATATATTATTATTTATATATTCAAACGCATATATATAATATATTCCATATGTTATTAGTTATATATTATTTAGAGGAGAGGAGATTCCATCTGAACATGAGGAAGAACTTCCTGTCTGTGAGAGCTGTTCAGCAGTGGAACTCTCTGCCCTGGAGTGTGGTGGAGGCTCCTTCTTTGGAAGCTTTTAAACAGGGGCTGGATGGCCATCTGTCAGGGGTGATTTGAATGCAATATTCCTGGGGCTGGATGGCCATCTGTCAGGGGTGATTTGAATGCAATATTCCTGGGGCTGGATGGCCATCTGTCAGGGGTGATTTGAATGCAATATTCCTGGGGTTGGGTGGCCATCTGTCAGGGGTGATTTGAATGCAATATTCCTGGGGTTGGATGGCCATCTGTCAGGGGTGATTTGAATGCAATATTCCTGGGGCTGGACGGCCATCTGTCAGGGGTGATTTGAATGCAATATTCCTGGGGCTGGATGGCCATCTGTCAGGGGTGATTTGAATGCAATATTCCTGGGGTTGGATGGCCATCTGTCAGGGGTGATTTGAATGCAATATTCCTGGGGCTGGATGGCCATCTGTCAGGGGTGATTTGAATGCAATATTCCTGGGGTTGGATGGCCATTTGTCAGGGGTGATTTGAATGCAATATTCCTGGGGCTGGATGGCCATCTGTCAGGGGTGATTTGAATGCAATATTCCTGGGGCTGGATGGCCATCTGTCAGGGGTGATTTGAATGCAATATTCCTGGGGCTGGATGGCCATCTGTCAGGGGTGATTTGAATGCAATATTCCTGCTTGGCAGAATGGGGTTGGACTGGATGGCCCAGGAGGTCTCTTCCAACTCTTTGATTCTGTGATTCTATGATTTGTGTGTGTGTATATGTGTGTGTGTGTGTGTGTGTATAAACATATGAATAAACATATTGGAATGACAATATGAGCTCGTTTGAGCCACAACAATAGCAGCTTCTCCCAGAAACCCACTCTTCTAAGACTTCAAGTCCCCGGATGCAGCTGCTGTGTCTGAGTTGGCAGGGGACGAAATGGAACGGAAGTCCTTTGCTCCGTGTTGCGGGAGGGGCGGCTGTCAGCGTGGCACCGCGGGCCGGAACCGGAAGTAGCCGTAGTAATAGCGGAAGCGGGCGGGTCTGAGGAGAAGGAGGAGAGCGCTTTTCTTTCTTTTTTTCCTCGTTGGGCCTTCGGGTCTTCTCTTCCCCGGCCTTCGCCATGCCGGCGCTGCTGGAGCGGCCGAAGCTGAGCTCGGCCATGGCGCGGGCCTTGCACCGGCACGTGATGGTGGAGCGGGAGAGGAAGCGGCAGGGTGAGACCCGGGGAGAGGGGCAGCTAGGCTAGATACACTCCTTCATGGCGCTAGAGGGGACATCCCAGGGACATCCAGGCCAACCCTCAGATAGATAGATAGATAGATAGATTCATGGCATTGGAAGGGACACTTAAAGGCCATCCAGTCCAACCCACAGATAGATAGAGAGAGAAATAGATAGATAGATAGATAGATAGATAGATAGATAGATAGATAGATAGATAGATAGATAGATAGATAGATAGATAGAATTATGGAGTTAGAAGGGACACCCAAAGGCCATCTAGTCCAACCCACAGATAGATAGATAGATAGATAGATAGATAGATAGATAGATAGAGATGCACTTAGAAGGGACACCCAGAGGCCACCCAACCCCAATAGATAGATGATAGATACATTGATTCATCTCTTCATGGCGTTAGAAGGGATATCCAAGGGACATCCAGTCCAACCCCCAGATAGATAGATAGATAGATAGATAGATAGATAGATTCATGAAGTTAGAAGGGACCCGAAAAGCCATCCAGTTCAATCCATAGATAGATAGATAGATAGATAGATAGATAGATAGATAGATAGATAGATAGATTGAATCATGGTGTTAGACGGGACACCCAAAAGACATCCAGTCCTACTCTCAGATAGATAGAGAGCTAGAAAAATAAATCCATGATATTGGAAGGGACACCCAAAGGCCATCCAGTCCAACCCACAGACAGATAAATAGATAGAGAGATAGATGCACTTAGAAGGGACACCCAGAGGCCACCCAACCCCAATAGATAGATGATAGATACATTGATTCATCGCTTCATGGCGTTAGAAGGGATATCCAAGGGACATTGGAGTCCAACGTTCAGATAGATAGATAGATAGATTCATGAAGTTAGAAGGGACCCGAAAAGCCATCCAGTTCAATCCATAGATAGACAGATGGATAGATAGAATCATGGTGTTAGAAGGGACACCCAAAAGACATTCAGTCCAACTCTCAGATAGATAGATAGAAAAATAAATTCATGGCATTGGAAGGGAGACTTAAAGGCCATCCAGTCTAACCCACAGATAGATAGATAGATAGATAGATAGAATTATGGTGTTAGAAGGGACACCCAAAGGCTATCCAGTTCAATCCTCAGATAGATGCATAGATAGATAGATGCATAGAAAGAAAGAAAGAATGAAAGAAAGAGTGAATGAATGAATGAATGAATGAATCATACACTTACAAGGGACACTCAGAGGCCACCCAACCCCAATAGATGATAGATACATCGATTCATTGCTTAATGGCGTTAGAAGGGATATCCAAGGGACATCTTGCCCAACTTTCAGATAGATACATAAATAGGTAGAAAGGCATTGGAAGGGACACTTAAAGGCCATCCAATCCAACCCACAGATAGATAGGTAGATAGATAGGTAGGTAGATAGATAGATAGAATTATGGTGTTATAAGGGACACCCAAAGGCCATCCAGTCCAACCCTCAGTAAAAAAAAAAAGGTTGGGAACCACTGATGTAAGAGTTTAAGTACTGGACTAGAACTCTGGAAGACCAGGGATCAAATGAACCCTCGCTCGGCCATAAAAAGCCCCTGAGTGGCCTTGGGAAAGTGCCTCTCTAAGCCTTAAAGGAAGGCAACAGGAAAACCCTTCAGGATAAATCTTGCAAATAAGACCCTCAGAATCACCTTGAGGCACACAGCAACCACCTTCCTCTGAGTTGAGGTTGACCCTTCCGACTAGCACCAAATTAAAGTTTTGCACTCGACATTGTCCCTGTATTGTTCCAGGAAATCAATTATCTGTGGACCTCTCTTTCTGTCCTGCAGAGGAAGAAGAAGTAGACAAAATGATGGAGCAGAAGATGAAAGAGGAGCAGGAGAGGCGGAAGAAGAAAGAGATGGAGGAGCGCATGTCTCTGGAGGAGACCAAGGAGCAGGTCGGTGGTTGGGACCAGATTCCAATGCCGTGTGCCTTCGGAATCCACAGGGCGTTCATTCCAGGATTCCCCAAAGATGCTAAAGAATGTGCAGGCTCATGTCCCTTTTAAAATTGTGTATAGCAGCAGCACAAGTTGCAGCAAGCCTCACTAACAATCCTCTTCTCCCTTTTGAGTAAATCCTTTCAGTGGAGTTTTCCTATTTCCAACAGACCTCACTACCTCTGAGGATGCTTGCCATAGATGCAGGCAAAACGTCAGGAGAAAATGCCTCTAGAACATAGCCATATAGCCCGAAAAACCTACAACAACCCGGAGTTAAAACAGACATAATAATAATAATAATAATAATAATAATAATAATAGTAATAGTAGTAGTAGTAGTAGTAGTAGTAGTAGTAGAACTACAAAGACTCTGGCACAAACCAGTAAATGTGGTCCCAGTGGTGATGGGCACACTGGGTGCAGTGCCTAAGGACCTTGGCCTGCACTTAAACACAATCAGCGCCGACAAAATTACGACCTGCCAGCAGCAAAAGGCCACCTTACTGGGATCTGCATGAATTATTGGCCGATACAGGACAGAGTCCTAGACACTTGGGAAGTGTCCGATGTGATCCAATACAACAGCCAGCAGAGTGATCTTGTCTGCTGTGGACTCATCTTGTTGTGTTTCTAATAATAATAATTCTTGCCCGCCACTCCCCACAGCTTGGGGAGGTCACAGCACAGTTAAAAACACACAAATCTATATATATAAATCTGTTAGGTTGGTTCAACGGGACAGCAAAACTCTAAAAACCCCCAACAAAACTTAACCAAAATTCCCATGCCCATAACACAACCCACAAGGTACAAACATATCTACTCAAAATGAAAAACAACACAACAACACACTCACAAAACGGCAAAACAACAAAACCCAAAAAAAACTCAACGAAACTTAACCAAAATTCCCATGCCCATAACACAACCCACAAGATACAAACATATCTACTCAAAATGAAAAACAACACAACACACTCACAAAACAACAAAACTCAAAAAACCCCCACGAAACTTAACCAAAATTCCCATGCCCATAACACAACCCACAAGGTACAAACATATCTACTCAAAATGAAAAACAACACAACAACACACTCACAAAATGGCAAAACAACTGAGCATGCGCATTGGCGCCCAGCCGCAAGTTCCCTGGCGCGCACACACAGCCTACCGGCCAACGTTCCCTCTGCGGAAGCCATGCCCACTCCAAGCCCTGCCATGCCACTTCCCGCACGCACACACCCCCTGCCGCACGCACACACACAACCCCACGCTCCATCACTCCCCCCGCCGCCGCACACACACACACGCAACCCCATGCTCCATCACTCCCCCTGCCGCCGCACACACACACGCAACCTCACGCTCCATCACTCCCCCCGCCGCACACACACACGCAACCCCACTCCCCCAGCGGCCGCACACACACACGTAACCCCACGCTCCATCACTCCCCCCGCCGCTGCACACACACATGCAACCCCACGCTCCATCACTCCCCCCACCGCCGCACACACACGCAACCCCACTCCCCCCGCCGCCGCACACATACACGCAACCCCACTCTCCATCACTCCCCCCGCCGCCGCACACACACGCAACCCCACGCTCCATCACTCCCCCCCGCCGCCGCACACACACATGCAACCCCACGCTCCATCACTCCCCCGCTGCCGCACACACACACCCAACCGCACTCCCCCACCGCCGCACACACACATACAACCCCATGCTCCATCACTCCCCCCGCCACCACACACACATACACAACCCCACTCCCCCTGCCGCCGCACACACACACGCAACCCCACGCTCCATCACTCCCTCGCCGCCGCACACACACACGCAACCGCACTCCCCCGCCGCCGCACACACACACACAACCCCACGCTCCATCACTCCCCCCGCCACCACACACACATACACAACCCCACTCCCCCTGCCGCCGCACACACACACGCAACCCCATGCTCCATCACTCCCCCTGCCGCCGCCGCACACACACACGCAACCCCACGCTCCATCACTCCCCCCGCCGCCGCACACACACACGCAACCCCACGCTCCATCACTCCCCCGCCCCAATCTTACCTCCTTTTACTTCACACCACCTCCAAACCCCACCCCGCCCCTTCCCACCCTGTCAAAATCCAGGAAAGACGAGAAGGAAGGAAAGAAGGAAGAAAGGGAAAGGGAGGTAAAGAAAAAGGGGGAAGGAAGGAAAGTTAGAGAAAGAAGGAAGAAGAAAAGGAAAGAAAAGGAAAGATGGAAGGAAAGAAAAGAGAGACAGCAGAAGAGAAAGAAAAAGGGGGAAGGAAGGAAAGAGGTAGAGAAGGAAGAAACAAGAGACAGAGGGAGGGAAAGAAAAAGGGGGAAGGAAGGAAGGAGAGAAGGAAAGAAAAAAGGGAATGAAGGAAGGAAAGAGGGAGTGAAGGAAGGGGGAAGATGTAGAGAAAGAGGGAGGGAAGGAAAGAAGGAAAGAGAGAAGGAAGAAAAGAGACCAGAAGAGAAAGAAAAAGGGGGAAGGAAGGAAAGAGATAGAGAAGGAAGAGGAGAAGGAAAGATGGGAGGGAGGGAGGGAAGGAAGGAAGGAAGGAAGGAAAGAGGGAAAGAAGGTGAGAAAGAGGGAAGGTTGGCCACAGCAACACGTGGCGGGTAAAGGTTGTAATTTCTATGATTATTATGATGCTATTGTTCCTATGAGACCCTTTTAGGGGGAATGGGAGAGGTGCCAGGTCCCGGAGGCAATGCATTGCATTATTGTTATTGTTATGATGGTGGTGAAATAAAAAGAGAAAGAAGGAAGCAAACAGGGAGGGAAGAAAGTCAAAGGAAGAAAGGGGGAGGGAATGAAGGAAAGAGAGAAGGATGAAACCAAGTAGTGAAAGAAAGAAAGAGGTAGAGGAGGAAGAAAGGAGAGAAAGGGGGAGGAAAAGGGGGAAGGAATAGGTAGGTACCCCTCTTTTCATAATAGTCCAGATATCTACCTCAACTTTGATTAGTTTTACTATAGGCCACAGCAACGCGTGGCAGGGCACAGCTAGTACTATATAAAAATTCCAGAAACACACATTAAAACTCAGTTCCGTAAAAGATACAGATAAAGCATTTCTGTAAAACACACATTAATCACACAGGACAGAGACCAAAACACTTGAAATGAGTTTAAAATTTATGCTGTTAGGAATTGTGGGAGTTGAAGTAACACTTGGAGGGTCGAAGTTTGTTCATGCCTGGTTTAGAACAAAGACATCTTCACAAATAAATCTATTCTGGGAATGTGTTAACCAAGAGGGGCCTGTTTTCCTCACCAAGATGTACTGGGATATGCACACATTATTCACTAATACACTTGGGAAGAGTCTGACGTGTGATCCAATTCAACAGCCAGCAGAGTGTCTGCTGTGGACTCATTGTGTTTCAAATAATAATAATATACATCACACAGTCCTAGACGCTTCGGAGGTGTTCGACTTGTGATTTTGTGATACGAAATCCAGCATATAGATCTCTTTTGCTGTGACATACTGTGTGTTTGTGTCAGTAAAATAATAATAATATCAGTAGTAATAATTTTATTTCTTACCCACCTCTCCCCACAGCTCGAGGTGAGTCACAGTACAGTTAAAAAAACACAAATACAATATAAAAATTCTACAAACACACATTAAAATTCAGTTCCATAAAAGGTACAGATTGAAGCATTTCTGTAAGATACACATTAATCACACAGGACAGAGACCAAAAACACATGACATGAGTTTAAAATTCATGCTTTTAACTGGCTAGCCAGTAGGCTGTTAGGAATTGTGGGAGTTGAAGTCCAAAACACCTGGAGGGCCAAAGTCTGCTTATGCCAGGTTTAGAACAAAGCAATCTTCACAAATGAATCTGTTTTGGGAATGTGTTAACCAAGAAGGGCCTGTTTTGCTCACCAAGAGGTCCAGGCCAACCCACACTGTTTCCTGCCTCCCTTCCTCAGGTCCTGAAGCTTCAAGAGAAGCTCCAAGCCTTGCAAGAAGAGAAACACCAGCTTTTCCTGCAGCTGAAGAAGGTCCTCCACGAAGAGGAGAAGCGCCGTCGCAAGGAGCAAAGGCCAGTGGTCCTTCCTTCCTTCTGTTCCCTGCTTTTTTTCTTTCCTTCTCTCCTTCTTTCCCTTCTTCTCTCACAGTTTCTGTCCTTCCTTCTCTCCTTCCTTCCTTCTTTACCTTTCTTTCTTTCCTTCTTTCTCTCCTTCCCTCCTTCTTTCCCTTCTTCTCTCCCTCCTTCTCTCCTTCCTTCCATGGGGGGCAGGGCCGGGGGAAGAAGAAGGAGGGGGAGGACGTAAGGTTGGGGTATGGGTGTTTTGGGGCGTAGTGGGGGAGGGAGAGGACGTGGCTTGAGGGGTGGGGGTGTGGCGTGAATGTGGGGGGCGGGGCAGGGGGAGGGGGCATGGCGTGAACGTGGGGGGCAGGGAGGGAGGGGGCATGGCGTGAACGTGGGGGCGTGGCCGGGGAGGGGGCGGGGCGAGAACGTGGGGGGCATGGCTGGGGGAGAAGGTAAGGTTGGGGTATGGGCGTTTAGGGGAGGGCGGGGAGGGAGGAGTCATGGCCGGGGAGGGAGGGGGCGTGGCGTGAATGTGGGGGGCGGGGCTGGGGGAAGAAGAAGGAGGGGGAGGAGGTAAGGTTGGGGTATGGGCATTTAGGGGCGGGGCGGGGGAGGGAGGGGGTGTGGCGTGAACGTGGGGGGCGTGGCCGGGGGAAGAAGAAGGACGGTGTGTTGGAAAGAGGGCGTATGGGAGGGTAGGGGCGGGGCGACAGAGGATGGGGGCGTGGCTTGCGTGGAGGGTGCGTTGGTCGGCCGGCCATGTGCGTGCGCCGGGGACTTGCGGCGGGGCGCCTTTGCCCATGATCAGTTGTTTTTTGTTGTTGTGAGTGTGTCAAAATGTTGTTTAGAATTTTGAATCGGTTTGTGCATACCTTGTGGGTTGAGGTATGTGCAAGGTAAATTTGGTAAATTTTCGTCAGGGGGGTTTTGAGTTTTGCTGTCCCGTTGGACGCCCTTTCTCTTTTTATATATATAGATTATTAGCATAGTACAATATCAGCATTAAACATTGCTATATTGCACCATACCACTATATCGTAATATTATTAGTAATATTACATGTAATATAAATATATAATGATAATATCATATTATTATTATTATATTGCATTACATTATAATATTATAAATATTATATGTATATACAATATATTATATTATATTATATTATATTATATTATATTATATTATATTATATTATATTATATTATATTATATTATATTATATTATATTGTTAGAATTAACACAGGAGACAAGGTGGGACTGTCCCCTGGCCCCCTCTCTCTTCCCTCTGGCCCAGAATGTCTGGATATGCCATCAGGTGGAGACCCCTCCCCTCAGCACCTTAGGATTTCTGGGAGTTGAAGGCTAAAACACCTGGGGACCCACAGGTTGAGAACCACTGTGCTAGAGTCTCAATCAATTCAACATAGTTTGTGGCAGCCACGAAAACAAAGTTTCCAGAGTAGAACAACTACTTTCAAAGTAAATACCGCACCATTAAACAGGAAATAAGACTTCCAGAACAGGAACAGCAAAAATTTTCAAGTTTTGTTACATAGTGTAATTTGAAACCACACTGGTGACATTCTGTGAGATAAACAGTGGCACTGAAGACTCTTTCCACTTATTTGTTCTCACAGTGACATGACGACTCTGGCAGCCGCTGCCTACCAGCAGGGCATGGCAGTCCACGCTGGGACCCACATCCTCAACATGCAAGGTGGGTTACGTTGAGTTCCAAAAGTCATCCTCTCCCAACTCTAGGATTCCATGATGCTGTGATATATTGCACGTAACAAGAAATATGTCTCTTTTCTTCAGTGCCTCTTTCCGAACTTCATTCCTAGCCACCTGGGAAATCTATGAACGTCACGGGATATTGTTTATGGCTCACAATCCAATAGACAGCACTAATCCCTCCAGAAGCTAAGAGCTCATCTACACAAGAATTAGTGCAGTTTGGCACCACTTTAACTGCCTTGACTCCAAACTATAAAATCTTAGAAGTTTTAGGCTTCCTAGGGATGCGCTCTACGTGGGGCTGCCCTTGAAGACAGCCCGGAAATTCCAACTGGCCCAACCAGCGGCAGCATGACTACTAACTGGTGTGAGCTACAGGGAGCGGTCAACCCCCCTGTTTAATTTATTATTTTATTTATTTATTTATTTACAGCATTTCTATTCCGCCCTTCTCACCCCGCAGGAGACTCAGGGCGGATTACAGTGTACACATATATGGCAAACATTCAGTTCAATTATTAACATACAAACATATACAGACATACACAGAGGCTATTTAACTTTTTTTCTGGCTGCCAGGGGAGCTGTCGCTTTCATTGTCCATCTACGACGCTGATGAAGCACTTCCGCATTCCTCGCATGCTTCCCCACTGGAATGCTTTGCTGGAGTCTTCTTTATGGCCTCATAAATCAGTTAATTTAGCCTCCCCACACTTTAAAGTGGTACCTTATTTTCCTACTTGACAGATGCAACTGTCTTTTGGGTTGCAAAGGTCGACAACAGGCTACACACAATTGGTTGGAAACCCACTCCAACCCGGGCTGGCTTCGAACTCATGACCTTTTGGTCAGAATGATCTTAATGCAGCTGACACTCGGCCAACTGCGCCACAATCCCGTGCTTTAAGGAGCTCCACTGCCTGCCATTTATTTTCCAGACCCAATTCAAGGTGCAGGTTTTGACCTACAAAACCCCAAATGATTTGGGACCCGCCTACCTGCATGACCGCATTTCCGTCTACGAACCCATGAGACCTCTTCGATCTTCCGGAGAGGCCCTTCTCTCGCTCCCGCCCTCATCGCAAGCGCAACTTGTGGGGACGAGAGAGAGGGCCTTCTCTGTGGTGGCCCCTCGGCTCTGAAATTTGCTCCCCAGAGATATCAGGCAAGCCCCCAATCTGTAGCTCTTTAGGAGGAGCCTGAAAACCTGACTGTTCCAATGTGCCTTCAGTGACTGAATGTATGATAATCCCTGACCAACCTCTGCATAAAATGTCCTCAGAAGCACTTTATTCTCTGGTTTGTGCTGTGAACTCCTACCGTATCCCTCAGATCCCCTTCCTGATATTTTACATTGCCCTATCTCCCAGTGTTTTAATTTTTTTTTGTACTGACCCTGCCCATTGTGTTCATTTTTAGTGGTTTCATGTTTTGATTTCTTATTGTTGTGCTGTAGATTTACATTTGGTATTTTTGTATTTTATGTTATTTTATTTTCTGATTTTCTGTTGTGTTTTTGTGTTATATTGTGTTTTCTGTATTGATGCGTGTGGCCTCATGTAAGCCGCATCGAGTTCCCTTTGGGGAGATGGTGTTGTGATATAAATTATTATTATTATTATTATTATTATTATTATTATTATCGAAGGCTTTCATGGCCGGAATCACTGGGTTGTTGTAGGTTTTTCCGGGTTATATGGCCATGTTCTAGAGGCATTTTCTCCTGACATTTCGCCTGCATCTATGGCAAGCATCCTCAGAGGCGAAACGTCAGGAGAAAATGCCTCTAGAACAGTGTTTCTCAACCTGGGGGTCGGGACCCCTGAGGGGGTCGTGAGGGGGTGTCAAAGGGGTCGCCAAAGACCATCAGAAAACGTAGTATTTTCTGGTGGTCATTGGGATTCTGTGTGGTAAGTTTGACCCAATTCTATTGTTGGTCAAGTTCAGAATGCTCTTTGAGTGTAAGTGAACTATAAATCCCAACAACTACAACTCCCAAATGTCAAGGTCTATTTTCCCCAGACTCCACCAGTGTTCACATTTGGGCATACTGAGTATCCATGCCAAGTTTGGCCCAGATCCATCATTGCATGAATCCATAGCACTCCTCTGGATATAGGTGAACTACAACTCCCATCAGACTGGCAACAAAGATCTGCCTAGTCAAAGCCATGGTATTCCCTGTAGTCACCTACGGATGTGAGAGCTGGACCTTAGGGAAGGCTGAGCGAAGGAAGAGAGATGCTTTTGAGCTGTGGTGTTGGAGGAAAGTGCTGAGAGTGCCTTGGACTGCGAGAAGATCCAACCAGTCCATCCTCCAGGAAAGAAAGCCTGGCTGCTCATTGGAGAGAAGGAGAGTAGAGACAAAGTTGAAGTCCTTTGGCCACATCAGGAGGAGAGAGCAAAGCCTAGAGAAGACAATGATGCCGGGGAAAGTGGAAGGCAAAAGGAAGAGGGGCCGACCAAGGGCAAGATGGATGGATGGCATCCTTGAAGTGACTGGACTGACCTTGAAGGAGCTGGGGGTGGTAACGGCCGACAGGGAGCTCTGGCGTGGGCTGGTCCATGAGGTCACGAAGAGTCGGAGACGACTGAACGAATGAACGAATGAACAACAACTCCCAAACTCAAGGTCAATACTCACAAAACCCTTCCAGTGTTTTCTGTTGGTCATGGGAGTTCTGTGTGCCAAGTTCAGCTTAAATCCATCGCTGGTGGAGTTCAGAATGCTTTTTGATTATAGGTGAACTATAAATCCCAGCAACTACAACTCCCAAAGTACAAAATCAATCCTCCTCCCCGCCAAACCCCACTAGCATTCACATTTGGGCATATTGGGTATTTGTGTTCAATTTAATCCAGTGAATGAAAATACATCCTACATATCAGATATTTACATTACGATTTATAACCGTACTTAAATGACAGGTATCAAGTAGCAACGAAAACAATATTATGGTTGGGGGTCACCACAACATATGGAACGGCATTAAGGGGTCATGGCATTAGCAAGGTTGAGAACCACTGCTCTAGAACATGGCCATATAGCCTGGAAAAACCTACAACAACCCATTATTATTATTATTATTATTATTATTATTATTATTATTATCATTATTGTGGAACAAAAGGGGAAGGGAAGAGCTGTGTTTTCCTGTTCCTAAGGAAAGTTTTCATCCTATTTCCATGGGATTTCACCCTTTCTTCCTCTCTCTGCAGGGAGTCCCGGGGGACATAACCGGGCTGGGACCCTGATATCGGCCGATCGAGCCAAACAGATGTTTGGGCCGCCTGTGATTACTGTAAGTATTAAACCCCACCATGTTTTTAGTTTTGCTAATGGCCTCAAACTAGAGAAGCACTGTGAGAGTTTGGCCCTCCAGGTGCTTTGGACTTCAACTCCCACAATTCCTAACAGCCTCAGGCCCCTTCCTTTTCCCCCTCAGCCGCTTATTATTATTATTATTATTATTATTATTATTATTGTTGTTGTTGTTGTTATTGTTATTAAGGGCCATCCAGTCTAACCCCCTTACACAATGGAGGAATGGATCAATACAGACCTCCTATTTATTTATCTATCATGTCAGGAGCAAACCAAACAGTTGTATTGCACTTTTTAAAACAAACAAACAGAACATAAAGTTGGTAGTTGATTAGATGTCCTTTGACCAGTATCTGGCCACTTGGAGTGCCTCTGGTGTTACTATAAGAAGGTCCTCCCTTGTGCATGTGCCAGGGCTCAGGTTGCATTGCAGCAGGTGGTCAGTGGTTTGCTCTTCTCCACACTCGCATGTCGTGGACTCCACTTTGTGGCCCCGTTTCCTAAGGTTGGCTCTGCATCTTGTGGTGCCAGGGCGCAGTCTGTTCAGTGTCTTCCAAGTCGCCCAGTCCTCTGTGTGCCCAGGGGGGAGTCCCTCCTTTGGTATCAGCCATTGGTTGAGGTTCTGGGTTTGAGCCTGCCACTTTTGGACTCTCGCTTGCTGGGGTGTTCCAGCAAGTGTCTCTGTAGATCTTAGAAAACTATGTCTTGATTTAACTCGTTGACATGCTGACTGATACCCAAACTGGAGCTGTCTCTGCCTTAGTCCTTTCACTATTGGCTGCTACTTCCCGGCGGATGTCAGGTGGTGCAATACCGGCTAAGCAGTGTAATTTCTCCAGTGGTGTGGGTCGCAGACACCCCCTGATAATGCGGCATGTTTCATTAAGAGCCACATCCATTGTTTTAGCGTGGTGAGATGTGTTCCACACTAGGCATGCATACTCAGCAGCAGAGTAGCACAGCGCAAGGGCAGATGCCTTCACTGTGTCCGGTTGTGATCCCCAGGTTGTGCCAGTCAGCTTTCGTATGATATTTACCTTAATAATATTTTGTGAGTGTTTATAAATTATTTTACAATACTTTTTGATTATTTTACAGTCCAACCATAAATGATAATAAGTTCCAAGATCTTTCCCACATTTCCAACACTGGTTTTTGTAGCTTTTATAATATTTTGCTAGTTATAATGGCGTTAGATGCCAGGGATAGAACATTTTACACTGAATGCCTCTTGGGATCTCTTCGAACCATCGGGAACCATGATTCCCTCTTTGAGGGTTTGTAAGCAGAGCATGTTTGGCCACCTGTCAGGCGGGCTTAGATTGTGTCTTCCTCCATGGCAGAATGAGGTTGGACTGGATGGCCTTTGGGGATCTCTTCCAAGTCTAGGATTCTGGCAGGAAAAACTCATGGCCTAGCAAGGAATCGTGGGTAAAAAAAATGATAAGGAGTAGCTGTAGAGCTGGGAAAGGTTTAGCTTGGAGGGGGGCAGTTGGTTTTCTGCTGCTTTAGAGACCAGGACACAGCAGAGCAATGGGTTCAAACTGTAAGAAAAGTGATAAACTTTAGGAAAAATAAATACCAAAATGGTAATGTGGGTTGCCTTCCTCCCGGAAGGAAATGAGGAGGCAAGAATGGTGGGTGGGCAAAATGGTGGGTGGGAGGCAAAAATGTCATTACTAATAATATAATATATTGTGTATACATATAATAATTATAATATTATAATGTAATACGATATAATACTAGCAATAATAATACAATATTATAATTATATAATTATATTAGATGTAATATTACTAATAATATTACAATATAATGGTATAGTGCAATATAGTAATGTATAATACTGATATTGTATTATGCTAAGAATATAATATATTGTATGTATATATATCTTGTAAACTGCTCTGAATCCTCTTCGGGATGAGAAGGGTGGCATAGAAATGTCGTAAATAAATAAATACATACATACATACATGCAGATGGCAAGAGCTGTTCAAAAGAGACATATATGCTTCCTTGTAGACTCATTTTTTTAGCAGAGTCTGGATGGCCGTCTGTTGGGAGGGATTAGATTGTGTTCTCTGCTTGGTAGGACTGGAGAGCCTCTTCCAATTTTAGGATTCTATTATTCAGGAGCCATTCGTTCCCTCGTTGTCTCAGTCTGGGCTCCTGTGGGGGTCTCTCTTCCTGTCCTTGGTGACGTGCGCTTGTGTTTCTCTTCCCCACAGACGCGCCACTTTGCTACACAGCAGGCCTTCTCCACCAGCGCTCCGGAACATGGCCAGTACCAAGGCGGCCAGTCTGGTCATAGCCCTTACGCCGTGGGACAGAGCCAGCACACGGTCCCCGTCAGCTACGCCAGCAGCCAGTCCATCCGAGGTGAGGAGGGTCGGCCGAGTTAGAAACATCCGACTTACAAACGTCTCCTAGTTAAGAACGGGGGCTGAGGCAACAGGAAGTGAGATAACCCTCCCCCTCAAAAGGAAGGGAAAATCAGTCCTGGAACACCTTCATGACCGGAATCACTGTGTTGTTGTAGGTTTTTATTGGGCTATATTTATTTATTTATTTATTGCTGCGCTTGTATACCGCTAATTCTCAGCCTGGATCGGCGACTCAATGCGGTTTACAACACTACAAAAATCACAATATTCAGTTTAAAAGCATAAAAACACATATACAATACAAATTATTGGGCCACCAATAACAATCCAATTGCATCTCGTAACTGAAATCGTAATCCAAGCTCATCGTCCATGATTACCAGTCCTTGATCATCAGAATTCATTGCACCGGGTTAACCAAATGCTTGTTCAAACATCCATGTCTTCAATCTTTTTCGAAACACCATAAGCGAGGGGGCTGATCTTACCTCTAAAGGGAGGGCGTTCCAAAGCCGAGGGGCCACCACAGAAAAGGCCCTGTCTCTCGTCCCCGCCAGCCGCACCTGTGAAGCCGGCGGTATAGAGCAGGGACTCCCCAGAAGATCTTAGGGTCCTGGTGGGCTGATAGGCCGAGATACGTTCGGATAGATGAGTTGGGCCAGAACCGTTTAGGGCTTTAAAGGCCAACGCCAGCACTTTGAATTGAGCCCGGTAGCAAATCGGCAGCCAGTGGAGCTGGTACAGCAGAGGAGTTGTGTGCTCCCTGCGCCCCGCTCCTGTTAGTATCATGGCTGCCGACCGTTGGACTAATTGGAGCTTCCGGGCCGTCTTCAAAGGCAACCCCACGTAGAGAGCGTTGCAGTAGTCAAGACGGGATGTAACCAGAGCGTGGACTACCGTGGCCAAGTCAGACTCCCCTGGTCACCGCCGAAACCTGGGGTTCCAGGCTCAGCGATGAGTCCAGGATCACACCCAAGCTGCGAACCTGCGTCTTCAGGGCCATGGTCTAGAGGCATTCTCTCCTGACATTTCGCCTGCATCTATGGCAAGCATCCTCAGGGGTAGTGAGGTCTGTTGGAAGTAGGAAAATGGGTTGATATATCTGTGGAATGACCAGGGTGGGACAAAGGACTCTTGTCTACTGTCACTACCTCTGAGGATGCTTGCCATAGATGCAGGCGAAACGTCAGGAGAAAATGCCTTTAGAACATGGCTATATAGCCCGGAAAAACCTACAGCAACCCAGTCCTGGAAGAGTTATTATCCTGGCAAGAAGGGGGTCTCCACTGAAGTTTTGTCGCCAATCCTTGTTTCTAAAACAAGCCACATTTTTCATAATCCTATTCTCACCAGGACGGAGAATGGGATTATGAAGCAGGGTCACAGGCAGCAAAACAAACACCACAGGGAGGGTTAATCCTTCCCTGTGTGTGTGTGTGTGTGTGTGTGTTCCAACATATGTACAAATTCAACTGAACAAGGAACCTACAGAGTCTCTCTTATACATAACTTGGGGACTGCCTGCACTATGATTAATTTACACTGTGATTAATAGTGTTAGTATATGTAAGTAAAGGTAAAAGCTTCCCCTTGACATTAAATCCAGTCGTGTCCGTCTCTGAGGGGAGGGGGTACTCATTTCCATGTCTAAGCCGAAGAGCCGGCGTTGACCATAGACACCTTCCAATGTCATGTGGCCAGCATGACTGCATGGAGTGCTGTTTACCTTCATAGAATCATAGAATCAAAGAGTTGGAAGAGACCTCATGGGCCATCCAGTCCAACCCCCTGCCAAGAATTAGGAATATTGCATTCAAATCACCCCTGACAGATGGCCATCCAGCCTCTGTTTAAAAGCTTCCAAAGAAGGAGCCTCCACCACACTCTGGGGCAGAGAGTTCCACTGCTGAATGGGGCAGAGAGTTCCACTCCTTCGGGGCAGAGAGTTCCACTCCTTCCCGCAGAAGTGGTACCTATTGACCTCCTTACATTTGGATGTTTTTGAACTATTAGGTTGACCAAATCTGGAGCTAACAGTGGGAGCTCACCCCGCTCCCTGGATTTGAACCACCAACCTTTTGGTCAACAAGTTCAGTAGCTCAGTGGTTTAACCTGCTGTGCCACTGGAGGCCCCATAGCATTAGCATTCTTTTTTGTATGTTTTTTGCCAGCCGGTAGGCTGTTAGGAATTGTGGGAGTTGAAGTCCAAAACACCTGGAGGGAAGGCCCAAGTTGGCCCATGCCTGAGGTAGCATTGATCACGGGTAACATGATGATGATGATGATGATACTTGAATTTGGAGAAAATGTCTTCCTCTCTTTTCCTTCCAGGTCCCTCGGCCTTCCCGACCATGCAGTACCTGTCGCAGCAGCAACCGGGCTACAGCATCCACAGCCACTTCCCCACCGCCCAGCCAGGTGAGTCCACACCCGATGTCCCCCGGCTGTTAGGAATGGTGGGAGTTGAAGTCCAAAAGACCTGGAGGGCCCAAGTTTGTCCAATGCCTGCTTGAGGGGTGTTGTTTCCTGCCCCAGGCCCGTCCTTTCCATCAATACATTTCTCCTCCTTCCCTGCACTGTGTCCCTTCTAGGTTTCATCCCCCCCAGCACCACCATCCCGCTCCAAAAGCAACTGGAACATGCCAACCAGCAGTCGGGGTTTACTGATTCGGTGAGTGTGTGTGTGTATGTGTTTACTGTGAGTGATACTGAAATTATTGTGCGACTTACCATCACCAATGGCACCTTAGAATCGAAGAAATACAATCGTTGAGTAGTATTTGGTATTATACATCCCCCAAATTTGCTTGTTTGCTTTACTACCGCTGTTTTATTTCTTTCTTGATTAGAAATTGAGAGTTTGGGAGGGGATGTAACACTACGAGGGTTGAATGAAAAGTAATGCCTCCACCTTCGTAACTCCTCAATAATAATAATGATAATAATAAAACTTTATTTATACCCCGCCACCATCTTGCCAAGAGGACTCGGGGCGGCTTACATGAGGCCACGCCCAGCAATACAGTAAGAATCATAGAATCAAAGAGTTGGAAGAGACCTCCTGGGCCATCCAGTCCAACCCCTTTCTGCCAAGAAGCAGGAATATTGCATTCAAATCACCCCTGACAGATGGCCATCCAGCCTCTGTTTAAAAGCTTCCAAAGAAGGAGCCTCCACCACACTCCGGGGCAGAGAGTTCCACTGCTGAACGGCTCTCACAGTCAGGAAGTTCTTCCTCATGTTCAGATGGAATCTCCTCTCTTGTAGTTTGAAGCCATTGTTCCATTGCGTCCTAGTCTCCAAGGAAGGAGAAAATAAGCTTGCTCCCTCCTCCCTGTGGCTTCCTCTCACATATTTATACATGGCTATAATATCTCCTCTCACCCTTCTCTTCTTCAGGCTAAACATGCCCAGCTCCTTAAGCCGCTCCTCATAGGGCTTGTTCTCCAGAGCCTTAATCATTTTAGTCGCTCTCCTCTGGGCACACTCCAGCTTGTCAATATCTCTCTTGAATTGTGGTGCCCAGAATTGGACACAATATTCCAGGTGTGGTCTAACCAAAGCAGAATAGAGCATGGGGAGCAGGACTTCCCTAGATCTAGACACTAGAACACAACAGAAAATAAGAAAATAAGATAACGTAAGATGCAAAAAACTCAGCACAGCTGGCTGGGCGTCAGCTGCATTAAGATCACTCTGCCCAAAAGGTCATGAGTTCGAAGCTAGCCTGGGTTGGAGTGGGTTTCCAACCAATTGTGTGAAGCCTGTTGTCGACCTTTGCAACCCGAAAGACAGTTGCATCTGTCAAGTAGGAGAATTAGGTACCACCTTAAAGTGTGGGGAGGCTAAATTAACTGATTTATGAGGCCATAAAGAAGACTCCAGCAAAGCATTCCAGCGGGGAAGCATGCGGGGAATGCGGAAGTGCTTCATCAGCATCGCAGATGGACGATGAAAGCGACAGCTCCCCGGTGGCCAGAAAAAGTTAAATAGCCTCTGTGTATGTCCGTATATGTTTGTATGTCAAAACTGGCATTGAATGTTTGCCATATATGTGTACACTGTAATCCGCCCTGAGTCCCCTGCGGGGTGAGAACAAGGGCGGAATATAAAAGCTGTAAATAAATAATAAATAAATAAATGAAAACCACTATCAATAAACAGTGCAACAATATAAAATCAACAGATGGCAGTAGTGGTATGGCTTGTTCAGTAGACTCTCCTCTACAGTTCCATTTTGGCGGGAAGCCTTAGCATTGAACGGTTGTGTTGTTAAAGTGCAAAGTATGGAACCCTGCGCAGACGGTCAGTCATTGTGACTTAAGCAACGTGCAGGCATTGAATTCTTGACAGCAGAAGGTGTCATCCCAAAAGAGATTCATCAGAGAATGGAAGCTGTTTATTGTGATCGTGTTGATGTGAGTGCTGTGCGTCGTTGGGCGAGTAAGTTTAAAGAGGTTGAGGTAGGAACATCTGAGTTGCATGACAAAGAGTTGGAAGCCCTGTGACAGCAACCACCGAGTTTCACAAGCAAAAGGTTGACAGATTGACAAACGCAGCGCCCAGACATGCATCAAGGAACATGAAAGGCACTGCAAACTACTCCAACCAGAGAAATCAGCCATAGCAGAGCACCTGATGAACCAACCTGGACACAGCATATTATTTGAGAACACAGAAATGCTGGACCACTCTCACAACCACCATGTCAGACTACACAGAGAAGCCATTGAAATCCACAAGCATGTGGACAATTTCAACAGAAAGGAGAAAACCATGAACATGAACAAAATCTGGCAACCAGTATTAAAAAACTCAAAAATTACAACAGCACAACAACAGAGAGGAAACAAACAGGCACATGAAATCACTCTCAACAAAAGATTCCCCCCAGGCACTTCCAGGCCATTGAATGCAAATCAAGGTGATCAGCTGAAACATTACCCTGGTCATTCCACAGATATATAAACCAATTTTTCCTACTTCCAACAGACCTCACTCCCTCTGAGGATGCTTGCCATAGATGCAGGCGAAACGTCAGGAGAAAAACTGCCTCCAAAACATGGCCATATAGCCCGGAAAAACCTACAACAACCCATGGATTCCGGCCATGAAAGCCTTCGACAATACATAGGTTGACAGATTGATTCAGGATGATCGTCATATCACTCAGAGAGAAATTTCAAGCATAATCGGTATTTCAGAAGAACGTTATTGCTTTGTTTGGCTGTCCGAAGATCTGTGCACAATGGGTACCCAGGATGCCAACGCCTAAAATGAAAGCGCACAGACTTGAAACTTCAGAGAAACTTCACCACTGTACGACATCCTCCGTACAGTCCAAATTTAGCACCATCTGACTTCCATTTGTTTCTGATAATGAAAGAAGATCTGTGGGGACGTCATTATGCTTCTGATGAAGACTTTGAGAGAACTGTGAGATGCTGGTTGTGGAAACAGAGTATCGACTTATTCCATGACGGCTTCAGAAAACTTGTTCATCGTTGGTAGAAATGTATCCAATTATCTGGTGATTATGTGGAAAAGTGAATAGTGGTCATTAAAGAGCACATTCTAAGGATTATATCTTGGTAGGTTGAATGGATTGAGACTCAATGAGATGTTCTAGTTAAAAAACTAGAGCTGTTAGGAATTGTGGGAGTTGAAGTCCAAAACACCTGAAGGACTGAAGTTTGCCCATCCCTGCCTAATTGCTCACCTCTTGTTCTCTGTCGTTGCTTTCCTAGTCGACCCTGCGCCCCATGCACCCCCAGGCCCTGCACCCCAACCCGGGCCTCCTGCAGGGACCCCAGATCCCTGTCCAGATGCAGACGGCAGCCAAGGTAAGCTCAAGGGACAGGGGCCCCATTTCTGCCATTCTCCCTTGCCTGGCTTCCACTTTGCTTTCTCCATCCCTTTAAGTTACTGAAACGGAGAGGATCCTCGTTTGACTTCTCTTCCTATCCTTGCTGTAAATTTGTGAAAGTCATACTGAGGCCTACTAACACTGAGGCCTTTCTCTCGCTGAGGCCTTCTCACACTGAGGGCTCTCTCAGATTGACACCTCTCTCACACTGAGGTGAACTAACACTGAGGCCTTTCTCTTGCAGGCCTTCTCATACTGAGGGCTCTCTCATTGATACCTCTCACACTGAGGCGAACTAACACTGAGGCCTTTCTCTCGCTGAGGCCTTCTCTGTTTGGCACTCAATGTCTGTCAAGTAGTAAAAGAAAGAGGAGGGAAACACAGAGGAGAGGTAGGAGGAAAATGTCAGTGACATCGGCAGCACAGCAAGGCAGAAACTTATCAATCACAGCCACCTTAGGCTATAAACTACTTTATTTTACAGCTATATACATTAGAAGCTACTTAACACTCAGCACATTGTAAACTTGCTTCTTTTACCATCTGATTGTAACATTGTGAACTCACTCCCTGTCTGTTATCAGTACTAGTCCACACCTCTTGCATTCCAAAGTGACCTACGACGCACGACATTGAGTCCATTTGTTCTATACACTTGATTTATGACCTCTCTAGGAATGCCGTTCCCTCCATGGTTCAGTTAACTCTTTCCACACAGGAATACATTACACTCGGCACATAGCTACTGCATTTTTAAACATACGTACATACATACTTTGAAATCTACGTTATAAATTGCAAACAGCTTCAACAGAAAAGAGGAGGGAAGTTGGAAGGAAAAATGGGAGGGAAACAGAACGAAAGGGAGGAGAAAATCTCTGCTCCTTGTTGATTTGTGTATACATATATATAAGGGCATTACAAATACACACACTCTCTCTCACACACACACACATGCACGTCTTCTTTGTCTCCTTAACAGCCCACTTTGGCCTACACGCATCCCGCTCGGCCCGCCTCCCCTGGCAGCTTCTCCCACGGGACCGCCCCCCAGCAGCCCCACACGGTAAGCCTTGGGACCCTCGCCCCTTTGGGGATGAGAACGGCTTCTCCAGAAGGAAGGACGGGGTTTGGTTGTGTCCCTTTCTGCCCACTTCTGAACTGTTTTCTTCCCACCCTTTCCCTTGCAGTCCGGCTTCCAGGCTTCGCCGCAACCGGCCCCCCGGCACCCCTTCATCCAGCACCCCAGCCAGGGCCAGCGCTTCTACCACAAGTGAGGAGGGGGCCTTCCCTCTCCGGCCTTTCCCAGCCCCCTCCAGCTTGAAGAAACATAACTTTCACCGCTCGTGTGTGTCTGTAGCTTTGTTCTTCCCGCATTCTTGCTGAAATTTGTGAAAGCCAGAGCAAATACACTTTGTGCGAATCATTTGGAGCCAAGGTGGGTCTTCTTTCCTTTTTCTAATCCTTCACTATCATGATAAAAGCCGCTAAGAGTCCTAAAGAGGACGTGAAATGCAGAGTATTCCACTCCTTTTGTCTTGAATGGGGCTTGGAATCCATTCCCCTTGTTTATTTATTTACCACTAGTTGTCCCCTGCCATGCGTTGCTGTGGCCCACTCTGGTGAACAAGGGGGTTCTGTGTGGGAGGTTTGGCCCAATTCCATCGTTGGTGGGGTTCAGAATGCTCTGTGATTGTAGGTGAACTATATATACCAGCAACTAAAGATTCTATTTTCCCTAAACTCCACCAGTGTTCACATTTGGGCATACTGAATATTCATGTAGAGCTTGGTTCAGACCCAGCATTGTTTGAGTCCACAGTGCTCTCTGGATGTAGGTGAACTATAACTCCAAAACCAAAGGGCACCGCCCACCAAACCCTTCCAGTATTTTCTATTGGTTATGGGAGAACCAAGTTTGGTTCAATTCCATTGTTAGTGGGGTTCAGAATGCTCTTTGATTGTAGGTGAACTACAAATCCCAGCAACTACAACTCCCAAATGTCAAAATTCTATTTCCCCCAAACTCCACCAGTGTTCACATTTGGGCATATTGAGTATTCGTGTAGAGTTTGATCCGGATCCATCATTGTTTGAGTCCACAGTGCTCTCTGGATGTAGGTGAACTACAACTCCACAACCAAAGGACACTGCCCACAAAATCCTTCCAGTATTTTCTGTTGGTCATGGGAGAACTGTGTGCCAAGTTTGGTTCAATTCCATTGTTGATGGGAGTTCAGAATGCTCTTTGATTGTTGGTGAACTATAAATCCCAGCAACTACAACTCCCAAATGTCAAGATTCTATTTTCCCCAAACTCCGCCAGTGTTCACATTTGGGCATATTGAGTATTTGTGTAGAGATTGGTCCAGATCCTGAGTCCACAGTGTTCTCTGGATATAGGTGAACTACAACTCCAAAACCAAAGGACACTGCCCACCAAACCCTTCCAGTATTTTCTGTTGGTCATGGGAGAACAGTGTGCCAAGTTTGGTTCAATTCCATCGTTGGTGGAGTTCAGAATGCTCTTTGACTGTAGGTGAACTATAAATCCCAGCAACTGCAACTCCCAAATGAGAAAATCAATTTTTTTGAGTGAAGGACATACATTGGTTTTTTAGATGTCTTGTGTTCAAATTTGGTGTCAATTTGTCCAGTGGTTTTTGAGTTTTGAGTTGAGTATCTATTTATATAGATATTTATACTCCGCCCTTTTCAAACCCCAAAGGCAACTCAAGGCAGCTTTTCATATAGGTAAGTAACTCAAGGCCAGGTATAAACCCAGAGGAAAGTTAACTTAAGCCAGAAATTAACACAAAGATGTTGCCTCCGTGCTTGCTGAGCTGGAAACTATGTCTAGCAGAGGGGCAAAGTTCTCTCATGTTGACAACCTCTCTCTGTTCCGCTGGCTTTTAGTTCAAGCAAACATTGCCAGATCTGGTGAGCCTTGAAATGGCTGGAGCTCCATTGCAGCTTAAACTCCATCCAAACTGATTTGGAGGCTGTCTCTTGCCCATACCTGCTATAAGGTGATCGTACCCAGTCTCGTGGCGCTGTGCCTGCTTAGAATGAGACTTCCTATAGCGAAAGTCATAGAATCATAGAATCCAAGAGTTGGAAGAGACCTCATGGGCCATCCAGTCCAACCCCATTCTGCCAAGAAGCAGGAATATTGCATTCAAATCACCCCTGACAGATGGCCATCCAGCCTCTTGTTTAAAAGCTTCCAAAGAAGGAGCCTTCACCACACTCCGGGGCAGAGAGTTCCACTGCTGAATGGCTCTCACAGTCAGGAAGTTCTTCCTCATGTTCAGATGGAATCTCCTCTCTTGTAGTTTGAAGTCATTGTTCCGCATCCTAGTCTCCAGGGAAGCAGAAAACAAGCTTTCTCCCTCCTCCCTGTGGCTTCCTCTCACATATTTATACATGGCTATCATATCTCTCCTCAGCCTTCTCTTCTTCAGGCTAAACATGCCCAGCTCCTTAAGCCGCTCCTCATAGGGCTTGTTCTCCAGACCCATGATCATTTGAGTCGCCCTCCTCTGGGCACACTCCAGCTTGTCAATATCTCTCTTGAATTGTGGTGCCCAGAATTGGACACAATATTCCAGGTGTGGTCTAACCAAAGCAGAATAGAGCATGGGGAGCATGACTTCCCTAGACCTAGACACTATGCTCCTATTGATGCAGGCCAAAATCCCATTGGCTTTGTTTGCCGCCACATCACATTGTTGGCTCATTGGCTATCATATCCCCTCTCAGCCTTCTCTTCTTCAGGCTAAACATGCCCAGCTCCTTAAGCCGCTCCTCATAGGGCTTGTTCTCCAGAGCCTTTGTCATTTTAGTCGCCCTCCTCTGGACACATTCCAGCTTGTCAATATCTCTCTTGAATTGTGGTGCCCAGAATTGCCCCTCCTTTGGCAGCACAACTGTCCTCCTCCCCCTCTGCTCTCGAGACCCCCCCTTTCCACAAACGACACAAAACCAGGGATGGTTTTTTTCATATTAAACTTGTTTCTGTTTTTATTTGAGGTTGATTAACAAATGTGTTGGATTAACACGGGGGGGGGGGAGGAAAGGGAGAGGGGGGAGGAGGCCACAGCACTGGCCCGTGAACAGCAGAAGAGAGTAAATATGAACCAAGGAAACAGTCGGGGGGGTCTAGGTGTTCACCCCGCAAAGATCCCTACCTGGCACAGCTCTTGGGGAAGGGGATGCAGTTACCCAGAATGCGAAAGAGGGAAAGAGGAGGAGGAGGAAGGGGAGAGCGGCTGGCTCCCGGGGGGGGGGGGGGGTGTCCCGGCGGCAACTACGGCACTAGAGCAAAGAGGAGGAAGAAAGGGGAGGCATTGAACATGATTGGGGAGGCAAAAGGGGGTCCCTTCCTGCAACCGAGAGGCAAAAGGGAGCTCCGATGTGCTCCGAAAGGCAGTGGAGAGAAGGGGAGGGGGTTTCGGGACGGGGAGCAACCGGAGAAGCGATCCCCCCAAAAGGAAACGTCAAAGAAGCCTCGAAGCACAATAGAAAGGAGGCTCCCTTAAGGAGGACAGGCCGCAGCCGCCGAAGATGGAAGGAAGGAAGGAAGGAAGGAGGAAGAGGAGGGGAGGAAAGAAGCCAGAAAAGACCCCCCTTCGGACGCCTCACTCTCTCCCCCTCCCCAAAACAACACCACCACCACCTCTCTCTCTCTCTATATATATAGAAGCATGGAAACTAATAATAAAAAATTAAACATGAGTCTTTTGTCGTTGTTTTCTTCCTCCTCCTAGCCATTTTAAATATTTTTTTTCCTTTTTTTAAGTGCAAAATTCTCAACTTTCTCTTGCCAGAAAACAGCTGTAGTGTCACTAGCACCCATGAGGGGAAAAGGGAAGGAGGGAAGGAAGGAAAGGAGGGAGGAGGAAGAAGAAAAATAATAATAATAGCATCATGATAACGAAATCGTATCAGCATCCAGCTTTCTTTCTTTCTTTCTGTTTTCCTTTCAAAAAGACCACAAAATAAAAAGATTTCTTTTCTTTTTTTGTTTTAATTCAAAAGGGAGGGTGGTGGAAGGTTTCGCTTTCTGGTTGGTTGTTTTTTTTTTCCTCGTTTTTTTGTTGTTGTTTTAAAGGAAGGGGGGAAAAAAGAGAAAAAAAAAAGATCTGGGTGGTTTTGGAGCGAAATCTGACAGCCTGCGGGTTGCGATCCTCTCTGGTTCATAACAAGTTGGAGCTGCTGCTGCTGCCGCCGCTGTTGGTTTTGCTGCTGCTGCTGCTGCTGCCGCCCTGGAAGGGGAAAGCGGGGGGCCTCAAAAGATGGCCCCTCTTGCCCAGACCCAAGGCAGAGGACCACCAAACCCCAGCTCCCTGGACTGCGCGCTCCTTCCGCTTTGTTTCGGACCCCACTCGCCCCAGAACTCACCTGTGGTTCCTTTATTTAGCCATGGCCTTGATAGCAACAGCGGCTTCCTCGGTCATTGCAGACAGTACGGTGATCTGGAGAGGGACAAGGAGGGATATCAACACGTAGCATTCATGGATGGAAATTATAGTATTTATTTTTATTTATTTATTTCACGCATTTCTACCCCGCCCTTCTCAACCCCCAAGGGTTAAGATAAAACATATATAAACAGCAATTATAAACAATTAAAACAATCAATTATACATCATAATCAATAAAACCAATCTAATGCTCAACGTTCGCCAGCTCAGAGTCCGTAAATTCATTCCACATTGTCAAATCCTATCAATTCAGTATCCAGGCAGGGGCCAATTTTGGCCCTCCAGGTGTTTTGGTTAGGCTTTTGGACTTCAATTCATAGTATAATAATAACAATAATAATAACAATAATGGGTTGTTGTAGGTTTTTTCGGGCTATGTGGCCATGGTCTAGAGGCATTCTCTCCTGACGTTTCACCTGCATCTATGGCAAGCATCCTCAGAGGTAATGAGGTCTGTTGGAAGTAGGAAAAAGAGTTTATCTATCTGTGGAATGACCAGGGTGGGACAAAGGACTCTTGTCTGCTGGAGCTAGGTGTGAATGTTTCAACTGACCACCTTGATTAGCATTTGATGGGTTGTAGGTTTTTTCGGGCTATATGGCCATGGTCTAGAGGCATTCTCTCCTGACGTTTCACCTGCATCTATGGCAGGCATCCTCAGAGGTAGTGAGGTCTGCTGGAACTAGGAAACCGGGTTTATATATCTGTGGAATGACCAGGGTGGGACAAAGGACTCTTGTCTGCTGGAGCAGACAATAATAGTAACAATAATAAGAATAAGAATAATAATCCAGACTGAAAGTTTTGGAACACAATACACCAGACATCACGATTGTGGAAAATAAAAAAAGTCTGGATTATTGATTGATTGGTTTATTATTATTATTATTTATTTACTTCATTTATATACCGCTTTTCTCAGCCCTCAGGCGACTCAAAGCGGTTAACAACAGCAAAATTCAAAGCCAAAACATCACAAAACGAATATGGGACAGTTAAAAACAGTAGCATCATCAACAATTAAACATCAATAATAATATGATATATTGATGTCGCCATTCCAGGTGACAGCCACATTGAGGAAAAACAACAGGAAAAACTCAGCCGCTATCAAGACCTTAAAATCGAACTACAAAGGCTCTGGCATAAACCAGTACAGGTGGTCCCAGTGGTCATTGGCACACTGTGTGCTGTGCCAAAAGATCACAGCTGGCATTATTTTTCTGTTTAATTAATATTTAATGTTATTTTACTTAAATGATATTTGTCTTGACTGTTCTAATGTAGCACAAATCCTATGTAAAATCATACTACGTATTTTTGACATTAATATTGAAATCTGAAATGTATACAGAAAATCACGATCTGTCAACTGCAAAAGGCCACCTGACTTGGATCTGCGCGCATCATTTGGAAATACATCCCACAGTCTTAGACGCTTGGGAAGTGTTCGGCTTGTGATTTTGTGATACGAAATCCAGCATCTAGATCTCGTTTACTGTGACATACTGCACTTTTGTGTCAATAATAATAATAATAATAATAATAATAATAATAATCTTTATTTATACCCCGCCACCACCTCCACAAAGGGGACTCGGGGCGGCTGACATGAGGCCAAGCTCGGTAGTGCAATTACAATAACGTAACACAAAAGCATAAAACAGTCATCACAATAAAAAAGGTAAAAAATGCAAAATAATACAGTGAAAAATCAGACACAATCACAGTGAGCGGGCCACATGTAGGGTTGAAAGAGACCATGTAGGCCATCCAGTCCAACCCCCTGCTGTGCAGGGAAAGCACAAACAAAGCACCTCCAACAGATGGCCATCCAGCCTCTCTTAAAAAGCCTCCAAAGAAGGAGCTTCCCCCACACTCTGGGACAGAGAGTTCCACTGCTGAACAGCTCTCCTTACAGTCGGGAAGTTCTTCCCAATGTTCAGGTGGATTCTCCTTTCCTGTAGTTTGAAGCCATTGCTTCAAACTACAAGAAAGGGCCTGAGGCTATTAGGAATGGTGGGAGTTGAAGTCCAAAGCACCTGGAGGGCCCAAGCTTGCCCATGCCAACCCTAGACTGCCTCTTCTTACCAGGATTTCTTCGCCACAGTCGTATTTCTGTTCGATCTCCTTGCCCAGGTCTCCCTCAGGAAGGCGCAGATCCTCCCGGACCTCCCCGCTGTCCTGGAGCAGGGAAAGGTACCCATCCTGGATCCCAATGAGCTGCAAGGAAAATTATAGGGAGAGAGAACTGTCAGCAAGGAAAGAACAATGTGTGGATAATGCCAACCTTTTTGGAGGGGTAACACCAGGCCCTGGGAAAAAAGGGTCCGGATTCACCACCACCAACACAATTTTGGTCTATGTTGCAACTGGAAAGCGTAAACACAAGAGGTGCCATGAGGGCACTGCCCTCGTTAATTAAATCCTCCTCCAGTCTCCAAATTTCTGGTATCATTATAGACAGCCAGACGCTGAGCATCATTTGCAACAAGAATTCTGCATTCCCTTACTCACTTTGCCTACAACACAGCCGTTCAATGCTAAGGCTTTCCGCCAAAATGGAACTGTAGAGGAGAGTCTACTGAACAAGCCAGTACCTGCTGCATATCAGTACTGCTATCTGTTGAGGAGTTACGAAGGAGAAGGCATCACTTTTCATTCAACCCTCATAGAATCAATGAGTTGGAAGAGACCTCATGCGCCATCCAACCCAACCCCATTCTGCCAAGAAGCAGGAAAATCGCATTCAAAGCACCCCTGACAGATGGCCATCCAGCCTGTGGTTAAAAGCCTCCAAAGAAGGAGCCTCCACCACACTCCGGGGCAGAGTTCCACTGCTGAACGGCCCTCACAGTCAGGAAGTTCTTCCTAATGTTCAGGTGGAATTTCCTTTCTTGTAATTTGTATTTAAAGTTGTTTTTATTACTGTTACTAGCCATACCTTGCCACGCGTTGCTGTGGCCCACGTGGGGGTTCTGTGTGGGAGGTTTGGCCCAATTCTATCATTGGTGGGGTTCAGAATGCTCTTTGATTGTAGGTGAACTATAAATCCCAGCAACGACAACTCCCAAATGTCAAGATTCTATTTTTCCCAAACTCCACCAGTGTTCACATTTGGGCATATTGAATATTCATGTAGAGTCTGGTCCAGATCCATCATTGCTTGAGTCCACAGTGATCTCTGGATGTAGGTGAACTACAACTCCAAAACCAAAGGCCACTGTCCACCAAACCCTTCCAGTATTTTCTGTTGGTCATGGGAGAACTGCGTGCCAAGTTTGATTCAATTCCATCATTGGTGGGGTTCAGAATGCTCTTTGATTGTAGGTGAACTATAAATCCCAGCAACTAAAACTCCCAAATGACAAAATCAAATTTTTTGAGTGAAGGACATACATTGGGTTGTTAGGTGTCTTGTGTCCAAATTTGGTGTCAATTTGTCCAGTGGTTTATGAGTTTTGTTAATCCCACAAACGAACATTACATTTTTTATTTATATAGATTGTCGACACAGGTAGAATAACATCGCAAACAAACATTATTAGGTATTGAATTACTGAATTACATTATAAATCTTTCTTGTAATTTGAAGCCATTGCTCAGCGTCCCTGTCTCCAGAGCAGTAGAAAACAAGTTTGTTCCTTCCTCCCTATGACTTCCCCTCACATATTGATGTATAGCTATCATGTCTCCTCTCAGCCTTCTCTTCTTCAGGCTAAACATGCCCAGCTCTTTAAGCCGCTCCTCATAGGGCTTGTTCTCCAGACCCTTGATCATTTCTTCACCCTCGTCTGGACACATTCCAGCTTGTCAATATCTCTCAATATCTCTAATCAACTCAAGTTTATAGTTTTCAGTTACTGCAATGCTAGGGACACAGAGACCAAAGGAAAATGTCCCTGGGACAGAATGCTTATTGGAATTCTTACTGACCACCAGACCTCTAATCAACACCTACAGAAAAAAAGGATTTCAATCTTCAATAGCTGGTCCCATTAGAGAAAACATTATAGAAGTTAGACAACTCCTGAATTAATGGTCAAAATTGGTAAAACCCAAAGGGGGGAAGAATGTTGGAGATGCAAAACGCAGAAAGGCACCTTCTTCCATCTTTGGCAGACCTGTACGGCGGTAAAAAGGTTGTGGAAAAAGGTGACTAAAGAAACTAACAAAATGATTCTTAAGAAGATTAAGAAAAACCCAAAAACATGCTTATTGGGTTTGTTTCAGGATAACATTGGTAAAGGAGGTGGAAAAATTTGGCAAGATAGTTTTATGGCAGCGAGAATCACAATAGTAAAATCTTGGAAGGGGGGAAAAAAGAACTACTGTATATACTCGAGTATAAACCGATCCAAATATAAGCTAAGGCCCCTAATTTTCCCACAAAAACTGGGAAAATGTATTGACTTGAGTATAAACCAAGGGTGGGAAATATAGCCACTAGTGGTAAATTTCAAAATAAAAACAGATACCAATAAAATGACATTAACTGAGGCAACAGTAGGTTAAATATTTTGGAATATTTACATAGAACTGTAATTTAAGGTAAGTGTCCAACTTTGATTAAACCATTATTCTAAACTTCAATGTAAATGTAGTTACATATTCTTCTAATAATAATAGAGTAAAATAATAAATGTAATAATAGTAATAATAGAGTAAAATAATAAATGTAGTAACAATAATGAAGTAAAATAATAAATGTAACAATAATAATAGGGTAAAATAATAAATATAATAATAATAGAGTAAGATAATAAATGTAATAATAAAAAGAGAAAAATAATTCATGTAATAATAGAGTAAAATAATGTAAATGTAATAATAATAATAATAGAGTAAATACATGTAATAAAATATTGCTAGAGTAAAATAATGTAAATGTAATAACAGTAATAGAGTAAAGTAATAAATGTAGTAATAATAATAAAGATAATAAATGTAACAATAACAATAATAAAAAGTGAAAAATAATTCATGTTATAATAGAGTGAAATAATAAATGCAATAATAATAGAGTAAAATAATGAAAATGTGATAATAATAGAGTAAAACATGTGATAAAATAATAATGATAACAGGCTAAATTAATAAGTAACTTTGACTTGAGTGTAAGCCAAGGGGGCCTTTTTCAGCCTTAAAAAAGGGCTAAAAACTCAGCTTATACTCAAGTAAATACGATACTCATTAAGGATTGGCGAAGAAAATTAGTCGAATATATGCAAACAGCCAAGATCTTCAATGGCATAAGAGGAGGAAACAAATAAGGTTTGCAAGAAAATGGGGGCTTGCATTTGGGTATTAAAAAAAGAAGACAAAAATAGATCTTGAAATAGCTGGACAGGGAGTGTATTAGTGTAATGGTAAGGACAGACTTCTGCAAGACAGCAATTCCATATGGTGTGGTGTCGGAAGTCATGAGTGGGAATGGGACAGGAGAAATAATACTTGTATTTTGATTGTTGAATTTCGCAGATTCATTCCTTTTTTTCATATATCACCAAAAAAATACTGAATTTAAAAACACTCTTTTGAGAGGCAGGAAATGCCACTTGTAACAGTGACAAGTCATGCTCTCCCAAGAGTTAGGAAAGTTAAGAAAGTTCTTGCGTCCTCCATGACTGCTCACCCTGGCACATCACTTGGTATATAACCCAAACCTTACAGGACTGAGGGAAGAAGAATCCCATAAGAACCGTGGGAGATGCTGACCAAAGCGGAAACAGGTGAAGAGGGAGGGATGGAGGGCAGGAAGGAGAATGTGGCTGAAATTACACCTCTGGACCGTTTCCATTCTGGCTGGCTGACCAGCGGCTCCCTTTGGCATTTCAACTGGGATCTGATTTAAGACGTTTCTACTAAGGGCCATCCATCTATCTTCCTTCCAAGAGCCCAACCATTATCCTAAACTAACCATTCACCTCAATGACAGTGAAGACGGCCTGAACACTCTTCTGAAAACCACTCCCCTCCAACTGACTCCCACCCTCTGTTTACCTGGAAATCATTTCTCTTAATGTTGGGCACATCCATGTTGTGGGTCGAAGGGCAGATATCTTCATATTTTTTCCCAGTGAAGATGTCTATGCCAACAAGGTGCACCTAGAAGGAAGAAAGGAGAAAAGGTTCTCAGCTCACAGAGCTTGCTTGCTTGCTTGCTTATTTATTTATTTATTATTTACAACATTTGTATGCCGCTTTTCTCACCCCGAAGGGGACTCAAAGCGGTTTCCACATAGGTAATGGCAAAATTCAATGCCAGCACAAACAATTACAATTAAACAATTACAGTTAGACATAAATCAAATTAAAATACATCCATAGACAGTAAAACAATTATTAAAACAGTAAAACAGTCTCATCCGTCACTTGGCATTTGGCCCAGTAGATTCCTCTTTCCAAGAGGCAAGGCAAAGGCTAGCCACATCTATCTATCTATCTATCTATCTATCTATCTATCTATCTATCTATCTATCTATCTATCTATCAATCTATTTGCAATATTTGTATATGGCCCTTCTCAACCTCAAAGGGGACTCAGGGCGGTTTGCAGTGTTGGCAACAATTCAATGCCCTCAATAAAAACAACATAAAACATTAAAATTGAGCCTCCCCTAATGAAACATCTTATTAAACACAGCACATAAAATAAAATCACCTATCACACAGACACATAGCCATTGTCCGAAAACAGTCATAGAATCCTAGAGTTGGAAGAGACCTCATGGGCCATCCAGTCCGACCCCATTCTGCCAAGAAGCAGGAAAATCGCATTCAAAGCACCCCCGACAGATGGTCATCCAGCCTCTGGTTAAAAGCCTCCATAGAAGGAGTCTCCACCACACTCTGGAGCAGAGAGTTCCACTTGTAAACAGCTCTCACAGTCAGGAAGTTCTTCTTAATGTTCAGGTGGAATCTCCTTTCCTGTAGTTTGAAGCCATTGTTCCATTGCGTCCTAGTCTCCAAGGAAGCAGAAAACAAGCTTGCTCCCTCCTTCCTGTGACTTCCACTCATATATTTATACATGGCTATCATGTCTCCTCTCAGCCCCTCTTCTGCAGGCTAAACATGCCCAGCTCTTTAAGCCACTCTTCATAGGGCTTGTTCTCCAGACCCTTGATCATTTGAGTTGCCCTCCTCTGGGCACATTCCAGCTTGTCAATATCTCTCTTCACTTGCGGTGCCCAGAATTAGACACAGTATTCCAGGTGTGGTCTGACCAAGGCAGAATAGAGCATGGGGAGCATGACTTGCCTGGATCTAGACACTAGACTCCTATTGATGCAGGCCAAAATCCCGTTGGCTTTTTAAGCTGTTGTCCACAAGGACTGCAAGATCTTTTTCACATGTCCTGCTCTCAAGCCAGGCATTGTCCTCCTTTCTGTATCTTTGCATTTCATTTGGAGTATCTAAGTGGAGTATCTTGCATTTGTCCCTGTTGAACTTCATTGTGTTAGTTTTGCCCCATCATCTCTCTAATCTGTCAAGATCATTTTGAATTCTGCTCCTGTCTTCTGGAGTATTGGCTCTCCTTCCCAATTTGGTGTTGTCTGCAAACTTGATGATCATGCCTTCTCGCCCTTCATCTAAGTCATTAACAAGCCAAGGTTCACTCTGTTCCTTAAAAAATACTTATTTCTCTTTTTGCCATTCTACTTTCCCAATATCTCCATTGCTTGGCCAGTCAATACTCTATGCCAGATACGGCTCTCCAAGATCATTTACCCGGCCCTCGCTCAAGGTTAACCTAAGACTGAAATGACTTGAGAGCACACAACAACAACAATCCTATCTCATCTGGCCACAGTGGTCCACACTCTTGTTACATCGCGAATAGATAACTGCAACGCGCTCTACGTGGGGTTGCCTTTGAAAACTGTTCGAAAACTTCAGTTAGTCCAACGGGCGGCAGCTAGATTAATCACCGGAGTGTCATACAGGGAGCATACCACTCCTCTGTTATGTCAGCTCCACTGTCTGCCGACCCAGTTCCGAGCACAATTCAAAGTGCTGGTTTTGACCTATAAAACCCTATACAGCTCCGGTCCAGCGTACCTGTCCAAACGTATCTCCTTCTATCTCCCACCTCGGAGTTTAAGATCTTCGGGGGAGGCCCTGCTCTCGGCCTCGCCTCTATCACAAGTGAGGCTGGTGGGGACGAGAGACAGGGCCTTCTCGGTAGTGGCCCCTCGCCTGTGGAATTCACTCCCCGGGGAAATTAGGTCATCAACATCCCTCCTCTCCTTCAGAAGGAAGCTGAAAACATGGATATGGGACCAGGCCTTTGGGTAATCTGGCAGACTGACAAGGTAATGACGACCAGAAATTTGGAAAGGACTATGGTAATGCTGAATGGACTTACGGATATCAGAACTCGGTGAACGCTGGCCACTAGATTGGCTTTTAATTGTTTAATTGTTATTGTTTTGATTGATTGCTTAAAATTAAAACAATAACAATTAAACAATTAAAAGCCAATCTAGTTTTAATTGATTGCTTGAGGAGCCCCCGGTGGCGCAGTGGGTTAAACCCCTGTGCCGGCAGAATTGAAGACCGACAGGTCGCGGGTTCGAATCCGGGGAGAGGCGGATGAGCTCCCTCTATCAGCTCCAGCTCCTCATGCGGGGACATGAGAGAAGCCTCCCACAAAGATGATAAAAACATCAACTCATCCGGGCGTCCCCTGGGCAACGTCCTTGCAGACGGCCAATTCTCTCACAACAGGAGCAACTCCTGACACGACAAAAAAAAAATTGATTGCTTTAACTACTGTGGTTATTGCTGTTATGTAATTTATTTGTTGAATTGTTGGCATCGAATTGTGCCGGTGTAAGCCGCCCTGAGTCCCTCCTTGGGGTTGAGAAGGGCGGGGTAGAACTGCCCGAAATAAATAAATAAATAAAACAAAAGCAGGCCAACACTTCCCACTGAAATACTAATACGTTTATATTTGTTAAAAATGTTCTTCATTTTAATTAGTGTATTGTTTTTAAGGGGGGGTTGCACTACAAATAAGATATATGCAGTGTGCATAGGAATTCATTCATGATTTTTTCAAATTATAATCTGGCCCTCCAACAGCTTGAGGGACTGTGACCTGGCCCTCTGTTTAAAACGTTTGAGGAACCCTGCTCTATGCCCTTAAGTTCCCCCTTAAGTTCCCCTTGGGCTTGAGGCTGCCTTCTAGAGACTTTTTCATATGTTCACAGAAACCCCACAGGCCTACTGGTGCATTTCTCCTGCAAGTGGGTAATGCCACTGGGGTTACACACCGGCTGCACAGGGAACGAACTCCAACTTCAAAGATCCCCATGCTAGGCAATGAAAGAACAGGGCCTCCAGGCAGGGTTCTGCTAGTCCTGGCTTCTAATGTTACTGCAGTTCTAAAGGGAACAAGAGGAGGAAAGGAGCTGAACCTCGCTTTTGCACATTTTACACATGTCTGCTAGGAACTTTATTCCACGCCAACCACCATATTTGGAAGGCAGCCCAGGCCTCCAAACAGAATCTGACTTCTACCAGTCAGCTTAGGTTTCAAGCTCAACCACACACCTTCTAAACCAGGCATGGGCAAACTTTGTCCCTCCAGGTGTTTGGAAGTTACACATCTTACACATGCCTGCTAAGAACTTTATTCCACGCCAACCACCATATCTGGAAGGCAGCCCAGGCCACCAAACAGAATCTGACTTCTACCAGTCAGCTAAGACTGTAATCCCAACCACACACCTTCTAAACCAGACATGGGAAAACTTTGTCCCTCCAGGTGTTTGGGAGTTGAAGTCCAAAACACCTGGAGGGCTGAAGATTGTCCATGCTTGTTCTAAACCAAGCAATTTAGCACACCTCAGGCATTCAGCAAGAAGAGAAATGGAAGGAAATAGAAGAGCTGGACTGCCAATGTGTTAATAAGAGAACTGAAGCTGTGACCCCCTCAGCCAGGGATGCCACGGCTCACTTACTTTGGCATGGCCATGCTTTCCGGTCTTGGAGGTGGACATCTCCACAATCTTGCAGGGACGCCCTTTGAGCACCACAAAGCCGTTCTTGCGGAGAGCGGAGCACTGCATGGGGAAGGTGGCGGAGGCCCCGGCATCGCCGGTCTCGAAGTCGAGGTCATCAGCCATGATGGATCAGATGTTATGGAAACTGCAAAGAGGAGAAGGAAAAGAGTTCTCAGCACATGCCACCTGCCACCCTTTTAGGAGGAGGCCCTCGCCAGTGTGGCTGAACTGTCCCCATGCCTGTACATACAAATTTCTAGTAACTGCGCATTTTATGTGACCGCAGTGTACCTGCACAGAATCTGATATTAGATGAAAAAAGAACTTTATCAATAGAACATTAGATTTCAATACATTTGGCCATAGAATCATAGAATCAAAGAGTTGGAAGAGACCTCATGGGCCATCCAGTCCAACCCCATTCTGCCAAGAAGCAGGAATATTGCATTCAAATCACCCCTGACAGATAGCCATCCAGCCTCTGTTTAAAAGCTTCCAAAGAAGGAGCCTCCACCACCCTCCAGCGCAGAGAGTTCCACTGCTAAACGGCTCTCTATGGATTGTTCTCTTGCACTCTCTCTCTTTCACTCACACAACAGCCACTATTTTGGCAAACTTGGAAGCAGAAAGGGTGCTGAATACAGAATCCACACAAACTTACATATCTAACCATCTTCTTCCCATATACCACAGACCTTCATAATATACTGAGATGAATTCCACAAATTCATGAGCTAGCTCACCTGGACACCTGCCAATTCATTTCATTAGATCATCCAGCACTGTGGGAGGAATGCCTTTTTGGGGCCGAGAGCCTTGTAGCCCGTGGCCACCTCCCAGGTTGGGGGTTGTTTCCTTGCAAGGGGGGAGGGGGGAGAGAGAGGCACACAGCCTTCAGGGAAAAGTCAGGCCCAATTGTATACCAGGTTAAAACCCCGTGGAGAAATGGCCAGACACTGGGTTCCACTTGGGGAGGAGGGGGTGCCCTCTATGGACCCCTGGGCTTTATATGCAGTTCCCCACTGGACAAAAGAAAGAACGCAGTAGGTAAAATGAACTGGAATATTGTCAGTGCTGTGCAAGCCCAGCTTCTCAATGCAAGAGCACACTCTTGTGGCTTGGCCCTTGACAAATACTGCAAACCTTTCCCCAGGAAAGTGTTTCATCCCCAAATCTCAATTTAAACATTATGCTGCATGGCAATGGTGTGTTGCCTGAAGAAAATGACACAATTTTCACAGCTCAGTCTGGTGACACACATTTTCACCTAAGAATTTCATTCTGGCATATGATTTTGTAGTCTCCAGACCACTTCATCAGTATAAAAACTTGAGTCTATAATACCACGTTATCATTCTTGCTGCAACAAACACAACTCTTCTCCCCACAAAATTAATTTATGTTTTCAAGTAGCAAATAGGGATCTCTATATTTATTTATTTACTTATTTACAGTATTTATATACTGCTTTTCTCACCCCTAGGAGCACTCAAAACGGTTTGCACATAGATAATGGCAAAAATTCAATGCCTTACAACTACAATAGTAAAACCGCACTTTAAACATAAATCATATTAAAAACAGTACATCACCAAATATCAAAAGTTATTAAAACTATGTATTGAATATCAAATAGTTTCTAATATTTGATATTGAAGTTTTATCTCTTTTGTAGTAAGTCTATACTTTTTTGTGCATTTTCTTATTTTCAATTCCCTGGGACTTATCCTGAAGCCTGCCTTCCCATTTACAAAAAAAAGAGATCTCCCACTATGGGCATCTAACCAGGTAAGTTTCATGAAAATAGCAATGCTCCATTAGCCTTAAAAAAATTCTAAGCATGTTCTCCACATGAAGCTGAAAGGCCTACATTAGCACCTCAATAGATTCTTGTCATCCAGTCAACCCCTAATGAAAGAAAGAATGGATTAACATCTATTTTTTTAGATGGTAGCCACCCTGGGCACACCCAGATCCTGACTGATTTTGAAAACTAAACAAGTTTAGGTCAGCTTAACACTTGGAGAAAAGATCCTAGGAGGATTAACTATTTGCCAACCACACTGATAGAAACTGGGGTATAGCTACAGAGAACCAGCACTCTTTAGTGGCTTGAGCATTAGACTGACTTTGGAGACCAGGGTTCAGATCCCCACTTGGCCACTCACTGGATGGTCCTGGGCAAGCCACACTCTCTGGGCCAAAGAGGAGAGCAAAGGCCAACATCCTTGACAACACGGCTTGCCAAGGAAACCCCATGGAAGAGTAGCCTATGCTCTGCCACAAGTCAGAAAGGAATTGATGGCACAAAACAGCATAAATATAAATGCAAACAGGGCCAACCCTGGCAAGTACCTAAGTAGAAGAATGCCAATGAATGCCAGGGACTTTGGAGAAATTTCAGAGGAAGAAAATGGCTTAAACAGACAATGCCTAAGTTCACACCTAGCTTCTAACAAGGAAATGAATGGGGTCCCTGAAGGCATATGCAGATAATTATTACTATTACTATCACTATCACCACCATCACCACCACAACAGCTGAAAGCACCCTTCTAGTACGTGTGAAAAAGATCTTGGGAGTCCTCGTGGACAAGTTAAACATGAGCCAACAATGTGATGTGGTGGCAAAAAAAGCCAATGAGATTTTGGCCTGCATCAATAGGAGCATAGTGTCTAGATCTAGGGAAGTCATGCTCCCCATGCTCTATTCCGCTTTGGTTAGACCACACCTGGAATATTGTGTCCAATTCTGGGCACCACAATTCAAGAGAGATATTAACAAGCTGGAAAGTGTCCAGAGGAGGGCAACTAAAATGATCAAGGGTCTGGAGAACAAGCCCTATGAGGAGCGGCTTAAGGAGCTGGGCATGTTTAGCCTGAAGAAGAGAAGGCTGAGAGGTGATATGATAGCCATGGATAAATATGCGAGAAGACACAGGGAGGAGGGAGCAAGCTTGTTTTCTGCTTCCCTGGAGACTAGGACGCAATGGAACAATGGCTTCAAACTGCAAGAGAGGAGATTCCATCTGAACATGAGGAAGAACTTCCCAACTGTGAGAGCTGTTCAGCAGTGGAACTCTCTGCCCCAGAGTGTGGTGGAGGCTCCTTCTTTGGAAGCTTTTAAGCAGAGGCTGGATGGCCATCTGTCAGGGGTGATTTGAATGCAATATTCCTGCTTCTTGGCAGAATGGGGTTGGACTGGATGGCTCAGGAGGTCTCTTCCAACTCTTTGATTCTATGATGAGATTGAATCTAGATTTTAACTAAGAGACACTATGAGTTATGAGACACCATGAGGGGCTTTCTGCCCCTCAGAAGACACCCTCCCAGAATCCCAGAACGGCTTCCGCCCCTCCAGAGGAACCGTGGACATGGCAGTGGAACTCTCTGCCCCGGAGTGTGGTGGAGGCTCCTTCTTTGGAAGCTTTTAAACAGAGGCTGGATGGCCATCTGTCGGGGGTGCTTTGAATGCAATATTCCTGCTTCTTGGCAGAATGGGGTTGGACTGGATGGCCCATGAGGTCTCTTCCAACTCTTTGATTCTATGATTCCTGAATCCCTGAGCATCGCAATCAAGAGTCAATACACTAGATTAGATGAATGGAGGCTGTGGCATTACATAAGGCCAACTCCCAGATCTTCACACCCTGGGGGAGAAATTACGAAAAGTGCAGACACCCTCTCCTTGGAGAGGCCTCCCCAAAGGACAAATTTAGGCAGGTTTTCTGGTTTCTTTCAGTGGAGGCCCGCAGTTTCCTAGCCACCCAGAACCCTTCCCACCTTACATCGGAGCAGGAAAAACTAGACTGGGTTCCTGAGGAGGTGCCGCGCTGCAGGCTCATGCTAGCGTTGAGGCAAAGCAAGACACAAGGCGGGCAGAGTCACAGCTGTTCTGAAAGACTCCAGGACCTTCTCCAGAGATTCGGAGCTCGCTTTGGTTTCAGCGTTACGCTACAGTCGCTATGCTCTGGTAACTGATCAGGACAACTGCTCCGCCACCCGGAATGACGGCCCTTTTGAAAGAGGGGCCCGGCAGTGGCAGCAGGAGAGTCCCCAAAAGGCAGACGAACGACCATGTGCTCCCCATTTTGCCTACAGCAAGGGAGCGGCAGGAAAGGGGGAAGCAGGGAGTTTGGAGTGCCTCTGCCAGCAAGCGGGCAAGCAAGCCACGGCCCTTCACGCCACATGTTTGGAGGGAGACTCCCTCTCTTCCTGCCAAGACCAAGCATGATTCAGCTAAGCTGCCACTGCAGAGAGCCAGACTCAACCACGTGGCTGCCTTATGGAAGGGGACGGGAGAGAGAATGGCAGACATCCCTCGCCTACGGTCCTGCGCAGAGCCGGCCCCCTGTTTCAGGCCCATTTTGGGTGACCTCACACAGAAGATCGTCCCATTCAAAAGGCTCCGATTCCAAGCTCCCAGGAGTTCTCTGCACAGACTCCCCAGTCCCGTCCCCCCGCCCCACATGCTGATTCAGCAACAGCAGCGAGCCAGCAGTGCGCTCTGGGAAGGGCCTTTCTCTCTCTCTCTCTAACTCTCTCATTCAACCAACCACCAACCGCCAGGCTCAGTTCATGCCCAGCCCAGGGTCCTTGTTATGCAAGGAAAAGCCCAGCCAACACCCACTCGCTCCAGCCCAGACTGGAGAGCAAATGGTGGCCCTCCGCACCTCAAACAGGAGAGCAATCCCCAGGAGGGCTGCCAGGGAGTAAGGAAGGAAGGAATCCCCCTTGAACCTCTCTCACACAGAAGCAACAAGTTGGGGTTCTTAGAGTTACGAGCTGAGTTCCCTTTCAAAGCACAACGAAACTCATTTTCCTGCCCTCCAAACGGCCTTGTCTACTTTGCAAAGGGAGTACACAATGGAGATTGTGTACGCACATGTTAAGCTGAAAGCAGGCTATGTTCTGGGCAACTATCCCACCCTCCTGCAAGAGGAGACCCTCCCATTAACACCTACACAAGAACAGCATGACCCCCTTCCTCAATTTGTCTTTTATGGTTGTCTGGGAAAAGCTAGATTTCTGCCTATTTTCCCAGCACTTACAACTCCTCCAGCACTAGAATGGTACGTGGCATTCCAGGGGTGGATAAAATGCATTCGTTACAGCTTAGTGCATTAAATAAACCTTTTACCTGGCATGGGTAACCCTTAAAGAGCCATTTCTAACCGGCACGTCTAATAATCGCTTAAACTCTACTCCTCCGTAGCAGAAGGATAAATTTCCCTACCCAAAAGTCCTCTTCCTAGTGGTACTAACTTTGCTCCATATGGTAAACCCCAAACTTGCCTCTCAAGAGCTTTTCTGCTTTATTAGTGAGTCCTGCTCTGGTATATGCTACACCCTAATTTGGTGTGGGGCACAGACACCCGCTCCTCCCAATTTCTCCTCTTTCTTCCATTTCCCCGAAGAGAAACTCGGTTGAATAGTTGCTGGAAAACACGCTGTTCCTACCCTGTACCACTAGTAAAATGGTGGGACTTCTGTCGGGAACTACCACGACATGTTCTCTCTTGGCTCCCCTTCTAAGCCGGGCCTTCAACCTCCACCGTTGCCTGCCCCAAACTACTTTGTCCTCCCTCTTTTTCCTGAGTCTGGGGCAGTCCTTAATAATAATAATAATAATAATAATAATAATAATAATAACAACAACAACACTTTATTTGTACCCCGCTACCATCTCCCCAAGGGACTAAGTGCGGCTTACATGAGGCCAAGCCCAAACACAACAATACAAGCAATAATAACAATACAAGCAATTAAAAAAAAAAGACAATAAAATACACAACATTATCAATAAAACAACACATAATTAAAAACAGAGGGAAGGCCAAATGTAGAGTTAAAATTGGAAATAATGCTGGTACATGAACGAAAGGTAATACTGTTGTTTGTGGAAGGGCATAGGAGCAGACTTAAAGAAATGTAAAGTGCTTTGGAGGACAAAGTGCTATGGGATCATTATTCAACCTGTATCTCCAACACTCCTTTCTAACTGAGACCCCACATTAGGGAGAATTCATGAATTCATCTCACCCTGCATGTTGACTTTTCCTAGTTTTGTGGTTCCTCTCCACCATCCTATTCTGAAAACCATAAATCCCCTTAAGAGCCCCAAACGCAGGGTGGAGAAGGAAGCAAAGCTTGACCCATCAGCCCCAGAATGTCTCTCTTTTCATATCTTTGCCACAGAGAGAACTGCCTTTCAAGGGATATCCCGAATGACGCTTCAACCCCATAAACCTGCACCACACCCACCTCCGGCTTTCTCAGTTCAGCTCAGGACATGCTCCCCACTCTCTACCTTTCAACTGAAGACCCGCAGCTACACATTCCCCCCAAATGCAGTTGTTACCCCAGTTTCCCCATTCATTTGAGGGTTAACTTCACTATACTTTGTAGACAACCAACCATAGAAAGCTCACACCATAAGGATGTGCCCTCAATAAGGAGAATCCTTCCCCCAAACCCTTTTCTATATGCAACTCCATTAGGCTGAAAGTCCATTTTTCCTTTCGACACCCAAAGAAACCATACAGATGTTTTGTTGAGGTTCCCACCCCAGAGGTGAAAGGAAATCTCAGAAAACCAGCCCAAATCCCAAAGAAACATCTCTCTCTCTCTTAATATACATTACATAAAAGTGTATAATATGCAGAGAGACACTGTATAAATTTGTGACTATATAAATATATGTGTGTGCGAGAGTGAGTAACTTTTTTCTCCTATTTTAAAGTTTTAAAAAGTCTGGAGTCTATGGGAAGAACAGGGTGAGGTCTGGAGCTCTCTTTCTCACAAAACCTCATACTTTTAAGCTGCAAATGGGCCCTGGGGAGCCTTCCGCCCCTATGGGAAATCCCCCTTAACTTTCCCCATATTAAAAATCCCCTTAATTTTGGGACTAAAACCTATTGTTTCACCTAATAGCCCCTTTCCATGTTGTAGCTGCCTCTCGATGGTCTTAGGTCTTCTTACACTGCCCGCACAACTTGATAACAATAATAATCCCAATAAACCAATTCTGGTCACTGCACAATTTAACAAATAATAATAATGCTACTATATCCATTCTGATCACCACCCCACACAACTTAATAATGATGATAATAACACAAAAAACTAATTCTGATCACTGTCCCCAACAACTTAATAAATAATTTGTATATTTCAAATTGTATGGTGATGCTTTTAGGTTAAGCTGCTTTGAGTCTCCTTCAGGAGATTAAGCTGAATATAAATAAATATCACAATAATTGTACATTTTACATTGTATGCCAATGCATTTATTTTAAACTACTTTGAATCTCTTGCAGGAGAGACTCAAAGCAGAGTATAAATAAATATAATAATAACTGTATATTTTAAATTGTATGTCGATGCTTTTAGGTTAAGCCATTTTATCTCTCCTACAGGAGAGACTCAAAGCAGCTTAACCTAAAAGAATCAGCATAAAATTTAAAACATATTATTATTATTATTATTATTATTAACCTCTGAGTCTCCTGCAAGATAGATAAATGTGGGGTATAAATTAATATAATAGCTGTATATTTTAAATTTCCAATACTTTGTCCGATACTTTTAGGTTAAGCTGCTTTGAGTCTCCTGCAGGAGAGATAAAGAGGGGTATTAAAATATAACAATAGCATATTTTAAATTGTATGCTGATGCTTTTAGGTTATTTTTATTTTATTTATTTATTTTATTTATGTCCTGCTTTATTCTCTACGTGCAGAGACTCAAAGCAGCTCACAATCCAAATGTACTAGTATTATATTGCATTAGATTATAATATTATCAATATTATACATATATAAAATATATCATATTATCACCATAGGACAATATTAGTAATTATCCTGCAGGAGAGATAAGGCGGGGTATAAATATAATAATAATAATAATCCAATTCTGATCACTGTCACCAAGAACCCACTAAATAAGAATAAAAACAATAATAATAAACCATTTTAATCACTGCTCCCTCCCCTCGTATGTTTACTTAATAATAAGGTAATAATAATAATAATTAATACTCCGCATGAGAGATAAAGCAAGGTGTAAATATAATAAATAATAATCCAATTCTGATCACTGTCACCAAGAACCCAACATTACAACTTAAAATATGCAGTATATAATTACATACTATTAATGCTATATTATTATTATTAGTATTATAGTACATTGTGTTACATTATATCAGTATAGAACAATATTAGAAATTATCTTGCAGGAGGGAGAAAGAGAGGTATAAATATAATAATGATAATAATAATAATAATAATAATCCAATTCTGATCACTGTCGCCAAGAACCAAACATTACAACTTAAAATATGCAGTATATCATTATATACTATTAATGCTATATTATTATTATTATAGTAGTATATTGTATTAACATAATAATAATCCAATTCTGATCACTGTCGCCAAGAACCCAACATTACAACTTAAAATATGCAGTACGTCATTATATACTATTAGTAGTAGTAGTATATTGTGTTACATTATAATATATTAGCATAGGACAATATTAGAAATTATCTTGCAGGAGGGAGAAAGAGGGGTATAAATATAATAATGATTATAATAATAGGACAATATTAGAAATTATCTTGCAGGAGAAAGAGAGGTATAAATATTATAATAATAATGATAATGATAATAATAATAATATAATAATCCAATTCTGATCACTGTTTCCAAGAACCCAACATTACAATTTAAAATATGCAGTATAACATTATATACTACTAATGCTATATTATTATTAGTAGTAGTATATTGTGTTACATTATAATATATTAGCATAGGACAATATTAGAAATTATCTTGCAGGAGAGAGAAAGAGGGGCATAAATATAATAATAATGATAATAATAGAAATTATCTTGCAGGAGAAAGAGGGGTATAAATATAATAATAATGATAATAATATAATAATAATCCAATTCTGATCACTGTCACCAAGAACCCAACATTACAATTTAAAATATGCAGTATAACATTATATACTATTAATGCTATATTATTATTATTATTAGTAGTAGTATATTGTTACATTATAATATATTAGCATAGGACAATATTAGAAATTATCTTGCAGGAGAGAGAAAAAAGGGGTATAAATATAATAATGATGATAATAAAAGGACAATATTAGAAATTATTTTGCAGGAGAGAGAAAAAAGGGTATACATATAATATAATAATAATAATAATAATAATAATAATCCAATTCTGATCACTGTTGCCAAGAACCCAACATTACAACTTAAAATATGCAATATATCATTATATACTATTAATGATATATCATTATTAGTAGTATTATAGTATATTGTGTTACATTATAATATAATAGCACAGGACAATATTAGAAATTATCCTGCAGGAGAGAAAAGGGGTAGAATTATAATAATAATAATTAGGGTATACATAATAATAATCCAATTCTGATCACTGTCGCCAAGAACTCACTAAATAAGAATATTAACAACAATAATAAACCATTTCTAATCACTGCTCCCTCCCCTCGTTTGATTGCTTAATAATAATAATAATAATAATGTAATAATTATCTAATCACTGCTCCCTCTCCTCGTTTGATTACTTAATAATAATAATAATAATAATAATAATGTAATAATTATCTAATCACTGCTCTCTCCCCTCGTTTGATTACTTAATAATAATAATAATAATAATAATAATGTAAAAATATTATTATAATGATAATAATATAATAATAATCCAATTCTGATCACTGTCGCCAAGAACCCAACATTACAACTTAAAATATGCAGTATATCATTATATACTATTAATGCTATATTATTATTATAAGTAGTATATTGTGTTAATATAATAATAATCCAATTCTGATTACTGTTGCCAAGAAACCAACATTATAACTTAAAATATGCAGTATATCATTATATACTATTATTGCTATATTATTATTATTATTATTATTATTATTATTATCATAAGTAGTATATTGTGTTAATATAATAATAATCCAATTCTGCTCACTGTTGCCAAGAACCCAACATTATAACTTAAAATATGCAGTATATCATTATATACTATTAGTAGTAGTAGTACATTGTATTACATTATAATATATTAGGATAGGACAATATTAGAAATTATCTTGCAGGAGAAAGAGGGGTATAAATATAATAATAATAATAATAATAATATAATCCAATTCTGATCACTGTCGCCAAGAACCCACTAAATAAGAATATTAACAATAATAATAAATCATTTATAATCACTGCTCCCTCCCCTCATTTGATTACTTAATAATAATGTTAAAATATAATAATGATAATAATGTAATAATCCAATTCTGATCACTGTCGCCAAGAACCCACTAAATAAGAATGCTAACAATAATAATAAACTATTTCCTAATCACTGCTCCCTCCCCTCGTTTGATTACTTAATAATAATAATAATGTAAAAATATAATAATGATAATAATAATATAGTAATCCAATTCTGATCACAGTCGCCAAGAACCCACTAAATAATAATATTAACAATAATAATAAACCATTTCTAATCACTGCTCCCTCCCCTCATTTGATTACTTAATAACAATAATAATAATAATGTAAAAATATAACGAAAATAATAATATAATAATCCAATTTATAATCACTGCTCCCTCTCCTCGTTTGATTACTTAATAATAATGTAAAAATATAATAATAATATTATAATAATCCAATTCTGATGACTGTCGCCAAGAACCCACTAAATAAGAATATTAACAATAATAATAAATCATTTATAATCACTGCTCCCTCCCCTCATTTGATTACTTAATAATAATAATAATAACAATAATAAAAATGGTAATAAAGATAAGAATATTAACAATAATAATAAACCATTTATAATCACTGCTCCCTCCCCTCGTTTGATTACTTAATAATAATGTAAAAATATAATAATAATAAATAATAATGGTAATAAAGATAAGAACATTAACAATAATAATAAACCATTTCTAATCACTGCTCCCTCATCTCGTTTGATTAATTAATTAATAATAATAATAATGTAAAATATAATAATAATAGTAATAATACAATTCTGATCACTGTCACCAAGAACCCACTAAATAAGCATATTAACAACAATAATAAACCATTTATAATCACTGCAATAATAATGTAAAAATATAATAATGATAATAATAATATAATCCAATTCTGATCAGTCGTCAAGAACCCACTAAATAAGAATATCAACAATAATAATGAACCATCTCTAATCACTGCTCCCTCCCCTCGTTTGTTGACTTAATAATACTAATAATATTAATAATAATAATAATTAATAAACCCATTCTGGCTGGCCCTCCCCTCAAAAGGAGAGGCCAAGGCGGGCCTAGGCCTCCGGTTCCTTGGCCAGGCCGGGGCCTGGAGTACTTGAGCTCCCCACCCGCCGCTGCCTCATGGCCGGGAGTCAGGCGAGAAGGGCCCCCGGCGCCGGGACTAGGCCGCAGCGGCCTCGCGGTGGCCTGGCTCACGCGGCGGGGCTTCCCTGCCTCGAGGGCCGCCGCCTCCCTGTGGCCCGCTCAGGCCCGGCGCCGGGAGAGGCCTCCGTTCCGCGTGCGGACGGGAGTAAGGAGGGAGGGAGGGACGGGCGCGCGCTCACCTCAGCCGCCCGCGAGCTCAACCGCCGCCGCCGCCGCCGCCGCTCCTGCTGCTGCAACCCAGCCCGCAGTGCGCACGCGCACTCGCCGCCTCTCCTCACTCTCTCTCCCTCTCTCTCTCTCGCAAAGCCTCCTCCCCTCACTTCCTTTTCCGCCACCTCCTCCCGCATGCGCAGTGAGGAAAACAGCTTTCCGACACTGCGCAGGCGCGAAAAGGGGGGCAAATTCCAATTTGGGCCCTGCGGGTGTTTTGGACTCCAACTCCCACAATTCCTAACAGCCGCTAGCGGCTGTTAGGAATTGTGGGAGTTGGAGTCCAAAACACCCGCAGGGCCCAAGTTGGTCTCCCTTCCTCGCGGCTGAAGCGCATGCGTCGAATGGACTCATGCGCTGTTTCCCCCGCCTCACTCCCCTTCCACCACGCATGCGCCAATCATCCCGCGTGCCTCACTTGCCGGACGAGCCGCTTCACCAAAGCGCATGCGCATCCGCGCTGAAACTGGAGCCTTCCAAATCGCTTGGAATAGGAACATCCGGGTCCTCCGGGTCCTCGCCACTTCACCAAAGCGCATGCGCATCCCCGCTGAAACTGAAGCCTTCCAAACCTCTAGGAATAGGGACATCCGGGTCCTTGCCACTTCACCAAAGCGCATGCGCATCCCCGCTGAAACTGAAGCCTTCCAAATCTCTTGGAATAGGAACATCCGGGTCTTTGCCACTTCACCAAAGCGCATGCGCATCCCCGCTGAAACTGAAGCCTTCCAAATCTCTTGGAATGGGAACATCCGGGTCCTCTTTTTTTTTTTTTGAACCACGCGGTCTTCGGCGGCCATCTTGCCCAGCGTTGGTTGCCAAGGCAACCCAGTGCCCTGCTAGTCATCCATACTCGAGTCTGGTTTTTTAGGCCTAACTCTCAAGCAACCAAATGCTACATATATCTGGCATGGAATAATCCTCCATGGCTCCTGGTTGAACCGAAAACCGACTATTATTAATAACAATGATGATTATGATGATGTATTCTCTAGTATGGGATATGTAGTATGAGTTACGCCTAGTTTTAATTGTAACTCTCAAGCAACCAGAAGCTACATTGATTCAGCACTGGATAATCCTTTGTGGGTTGGACTAAAAGTCAACATAATAATAATAATAATAATAATAATAATAATAATAATAATATATTATATATAATTATATAATTATTATATATAATTATTAGTTATATATAATTAATATATTATTATATATTACAATATATATTATCATAATTTATAATATTAATATAATTAATATATATTAATTATATATAATTATAATTTATTATTATTTATGGTCTAGTATGGAATTTGGATGAGTTAGGCCTACTTTTAATTGTAACTCTCAAGCAACCAGAAGCTACATTGATTCAGCATTGGAAAATCCTTTGTGAGTTGAACTAAAAGTCGACATAATAATAATTATATTATTATAATTATTATAATTATATAACTATTATATATAATTATTAATTATATATAAGTAATATATTATTATTATATATTATTATTATTATATATATATAATATTAATATAATTAATATATATACTTATATTATTATTATTTATGATCTAGTAAGGAATTTGTATGAGTTAGGCCTACTTTTATTTGTAACTCTCAAGCAACCAGAAACTACATTGATTGGATAATCCTTTGTGGGTTGAATTAAAAGTCAACATTATTATTATTATTATTATTATTATTATTATTATGGTCTAGTATGGAATTTGTATGAGTTATGCCTACATTTAATTGTAACTCTCAAGCAACCAGAAGCTACATTGATTCAGCACTGGATAATCCTTTGTGGGTTGAACTAAAAGTCGACATAATAATAGTAATAATAATAATAATAGTAGTAATAATAACTATTATTAGTATTATTATTATTATTATTATTATTATTATGATCTAGTATGGAATTTGGATGAGTTAGGCCTGCTTTTAATTGTAACTCTCAAGCAACCAGAAGCTACATTGATTCAGCACTGGATAATCCTTTGTGAGTTGGACTAAAAGTCGAAATAATAATAATAATAATTATTATTATTATTATGGTCTGGTATGGAATTTGGATGAGTTAGGCCTGCTTTTAATTGTAACTCTCAAGCAATCAGAAGCTACATTGATTTAGCACTGGATAATCCTTTGTGGATTGGACTAAAAGTCGAAATAATAATAATAATGATAATAATAATAATAATAATAATTATTATTATTATTATTATTATCATTATTATTGTCTAGTATGGAATTTGGATGAGTTAGGGCTACTTTTAATTGTAACTCTCGAGCAACCAAAAGCTACATTGATTCAGCACTGGATAATCCTTTGTGAATTGGACTAAAAGTCGAAATAATAATAATAATAATAATTATTATTATTATTATTATTATTATGGTCTGGTATGGAATTTGGATTAGTTAGGCCTGCTTTTAATTGTAACTCTCAAGCAACCAGAAGCTACATTGATTTAGCACTGGATAATCCTTTATGGATTGGACTAAAAGTCGAAATAATAATAATAATAATAATAATTATTATTATTATTATCATTATTATTGTCTAGTATGGAATTTGGATGAGTTAGGCCTACTTTTAATTGTAACTCTCAAGCAACCAAAAGCTACATTGATTCAGCACTGGATAATCCTTTGGGGGTTGAACTAAAAGTCAACATAATAATAATAATAATAATAATTATTATTATTATTATTATTATTATTATTATTATAGTCTAGTATGGAATTTTGATGAGTTAGGGCTACTTTTAATTGAAACTCTCAAGCAACCAGAAGCTACATTGATTTAGCACTGGATAATCCTTTGTGGGTTGAACTAAAAGTCGACTATTATTATTAATAATATGGTTTTAAGGAGCCCCCAGTGGCACAGCCGATTAAACCGCAAAGCTGTTGTACTTGCTGACCGAAAAGTCAGTTCGAATCCGCGGAGCAGGGGTGAGCTCCCACTGTTACCTCCAGCCTCTGCCAACCTTTCGCCCTCCATTCATGCCTCTTCAAATTCTGCAGCACTGCTGGTCACAACTGACCTCTAGCTGAAGCGCTCAAGGGCCAGGGCTTCCCAGTTCTCAGTGTCTATACCAGAGTTTTTAAGGTTGGCTTTGAGTTCGGAGTAGAGCAACTGCTTGGGAGATGGTGGTCGGGCATCCGGACAATGTGGCCGGTTCAGCAGAGTTGATGGCGGAGGACCATCGCTTCAATGCTGGTGGTCTTTGCTTCTTCCAGCACGCTGACTTTTGTCTGCTTGGCTTCCCAAGAGATTTGCAGGATTTTCCAGAGACAGCGCTGATGGAATCCTTCCAGGAGTTGAGTGTGACGTCTGTAGACAATCCATGTCTCGCAGGCATATACCAGGGTTGGAAAGACAATAGCTTTATAAACAAGCACCTTGGTATCCCTACGGATGTCCCGGTCCTCAAACACTCTCTGCTTCATTTGGAAAAATGTTGCACTTGCAGTGCTCAGGCGGTGTTGTATTTTGGTGTCAATGTTGACTTTGGTGGAGAGGTGCCAAGGGAGCGGAAATGGTCAACATTTTCTAATGTTACACCATTAAGCTGTATCACTGGCATTGGAGAGGGTTCTCTGATTCTATAATAGAAATTATAATAAGGTATGGCCTAGGGAAGGCTGAGCGAAGGAAGATAGATGCTTTTGAACTGTGCTGCTGGAGGAAAGTTCTGAGAGTGCCTTGGACTGCGAGAAGATCCAACCAGTCCATCCTCCAGGAAATAAAGCCTGACTGCTCATTGGAGGGAAGGAGACTAGAGACAAAGTTGAAGTACTTTGGCCACATCATGAGGAGACAGCAAAGCCTAGAGAAGACAATGATGCTGGGGAAAGTGGAAGGTAAAAGGAAGAGGGGCCGACCAAGGGCAAGATGGATGGATGGCATCCTTGAAGTGACTGGACTGACCTTGAAGGAGCTGGGGGTGGTGACTGCCGACAGGGAGCTCTGGCGTGGGCTGGTCCATGAGGTCACGGAGTCGGAGACGACTGAACGAATGAACAACACATGGCCTAGTATGGGATACGTACTGCAAGTTAGGTCTACTTTTAATTGTAATTCTCAAGCAACCTGAAGCTACATTTATCCGGCATCAAACAATCCTCCATGGATACTGGTTGAACTGAGAGATGATGATGATGATGATGATGATGATGATGATGATGATATGGTATGGTATAAACAGGGAGTTCTGGCGTGAGCTGGTCCATGACGTCACAGTCAGAAGCGACTGAACGCATTATCAACAAAAATGGTCTAGAGTGGGATATTTATCTGGCATCTACCAACCTTCTATGAGTCCTTGAGAGCCTATAATAATAATATAATGGGAATTGAGAGTCTATAACAGGGGTGAGAGCTGGACCATAGGGAAGGCTGAGAGAAGGAAGAGAGATGCTTTTGAACTGTGGTGCTTGAGGAAAGGTCTGAGAGTGCCTTGGACCGCCAGAAGATCCAACCAGTCCATACTTCAGGAAATAAAGCCCAACTGCTCATTGGAGGGAAGGAGATGAGAGGCCAAGATGAAGTACTTTGGCCACATCATGAGAAGAGAGGAAAGCTTAGAGGATAATGATGCTGGGGGAAATGGAAGGAAAAAGGAAAAGGGGCCAACCAAGGGCAAGATGCATGGATGGTATCCTTGAAGTGACTGGATTGAACTTGAAGGAGACCCTGGTGGTGGTGACAGCCAACGGAGCTCTGGCCTGGGATGGTCCAGGAGATCACGAAGAGTCAGAAGCAACTGAACGAATGAACAACAACAACAGGGGTCCTCAGACTAAGGCCCGGGGGCCAGATACGGCCCTCCAAGGTCATTTACTTGGCCCTCGCTCAGTGTCAACCATAAGTCTGAAATGACTTGAAAGCATGCAACAACAACAACAACAACAACAACAACAACAATCCTATCTCATCAGCTAAAAGCAAGCCCACACTTCCCATTGAAATTTTATTTATCGTGTCATCAGCAACCAGACATTTGTATTACATTTTTAACAAAAACAAACAAACAGACAGACAAAACACAGAATTTGCAAGCTTGGTTGCTGATTAAATGTCCTTTGACCAGTATCTGGCCACTTGGAGTGCCTCTGGTGTTGCCGCAAGGAGGTCCTCCATTGTGCATGTGGCAGGGCTCAGGTTGCATTGTAGCAGGCGGTCAGTGGTTTGCTCTTCTCCCCACTCACATGTCGTGGACTCCACTTTGTGGCCTCATTTCTTGAGGTTGGCTCTGCATCTCGTGGTGCCAGAGCGCAGTCTGTTGAGCGCCTTCCAAGTCACCCAGTCTTCTGGGTGCCCAGGGGGAGTCTCTCATCTGGTATCACCCATGGATTGAGGTTCTGGGTTTGATCCTGCCACTTTTGGACTCTCATTTGCTGGGGTGTTCCAGCGAGTGTCTCTGTAGCTCTTAGAAAACTATTTCTTGATTTAAGTCACTGATGTGCTGGCTGATACCCAAACAAGGGATGAGCTGGAGATGTCTCTGCCTTGGTCCTTTCACTATTGGCTGCTACTTCCTGGTGAATGTCAGGTGGTGCGATACCGGCTAAGCAGTGTAATTTCTCCAGTGGTGTAGGGCACAGACACCCCGTGATAATGCGGCATGTCTCATTAAGAGCCACATCTACTGTTTTGGCGTGGTGAGATGTGTTCCACACTGGGCATGCATACTCAGCAGTGGAGTAGCACAGCGCAAGCAAGGGCAGATGTCTTCACTGTATCTGGTTGTGATCCCCAGGTTGTGCCAGTCAGCTTTTGTATGATATTGTTTCTAGCGCCCACTTTTTGCTTGAAGTTCAGGCAATGCTTCTTGTAGGTAAGAGCACGGTCCAGAGTGACTCCCAGGTACTTGGGTGCGCTGCAATGGTCTAGTGGGATTCCTTCCCAGGTGATCTTCAAAGCTCGGGATGCTTCTCTGTTCTTGAGATGAAAGGCACATGTTTGTGTTTTAGATGGCTTAGGAATCAGCTGTTTTTAAATGCAAATGTGTAACATAGTATACATGTTTCCGAATGTAGCATGTCATACTTCTGAATACAACATTGCAAAGCGTCTCTGTTGCAACAAAATATTTTATATTAATTCTAGAAGTTAAAATAGGCAATTCTCCATTTAGACGCCAGAGGGCAATCGAAGCCAAGCCTGGATCAGATATGAAAACAATTAGCCAGATATAATAATAACAATGCAATAAAAAATAAATCAAACAGAAAACGACTGAGGCATTTATAGTAGTTGCACTGGGATATGTGTGCACTACCAAGTAACTCTTTCCTTTCCGTTCTTTCCCACAAAAACTAAAAGTATAAGAAATTTCACTTTGCAAAAAGGATTCCTCCAACCAGGTGCATACTTTGGCTAATGAGGGCAGAGAACCTTCTTTCACCTTTGATAGGATTATGTGAACACTGTAGGATCCTTTTGAAGTGTTAGCACAAAGTTCAGGGTGCATCTATACACAGTTTTGCCCCATTTGTAACCTTACTCAATACTATGGAATTCTGAGAGTTAAGGACCTGGTGACAAAGAGGATCATCTATTCACCTCTCAACAAAAGATTGCTCCAGGCACTGCCAGGCCATCAAATGCTAATCAAGGTGGTCAATTGAAACATTCACACCTAGCTCCAACAGACAAGAGTCCTTTGTCCCACCCTGGTCATTCCACAGATATATAAACCCTCTTTTTCCTATTTCCAACAGACCTCACTACCTCTGAGGATGCTTGCCATAGATGCAGGCGAAACGTCAGGAGAAAATGCCTCTAGAACACGGCCATATAGCCTGAAAAAAACCTACAAGAACCCAGGATCATCTTTGATTATAAACAAAGGTTTTGATGTATTGTCGAAGGCTTTCATGGCCGGAATCACTGGGTTGTTGTAGGTTTTTTCAGGCTGTATGGCCATGGTCTAGAGGCATTCTCTCCTGACGTTTCGCCTGCACTTTGGCAAGCATCCTCAGAGGTAGTGAGGCCTGTTGGAGCTAGGTTTTGATATTTATCTGGCTTGGGAAATAGCTGGAGGGACTGTGGCCGTGATTTCCTTTCCCAAAGATTATGCAAACTGAGGGCCCAGAGAGTTAAGGCTAAGGACCTGGTAAAACTACAGCTCCCATCCTTTAATAGCATTGAGATATGGCAATTAAAGTAGTATCAAACTGCATTACTAATAATACTAATGGTACATAATGTTATGTACCATTAGTATTATTGTTATCTGCCTGTCCTTATGGCTGAAGATGGGGCACAACATCGTTAAACTAGATTTTTTTTGTTGTTGTGTCAGGAGTGACTTGAGAAACTGTAAGTCGCTTCTGGTGTGAGAGAATTGGCCGTCTGCAAGGACGTTGCCCAGGGGACGCCCAGATGATTTGATGTTTTTATCATCCTTGTGGGAGGCTTCCCTCAATTGGGAGCTGGAGCTGACAGAGGGAGCTTATCCGCCTCTCCCCGGATTCAAACCTGCGACCTATCGGTCTTCAGTCCTGCCGGCACAGGGGTCTCCATTAAACTTGATCAAGAATATATATATATACACACACACACACACACACACACACACACACATATACATATATATACATATTTATTTATTTATTTGCTTCATTTCTATACCGCATTTTCAGCCCAAAAAGGCGATTCAATGCGGTTTACAGGGTACAAATTATCATAACAATCTTAGTGCAATTAAAAACACAACAAATATAACAACAGGATCAACAACACCGATCCACAACAATTAACAAACAACATGAAACAAACATAGCGCCTCAATGAAGTCAGATCCAAACTCATATATATATTCCACAGTGTGCTAGATTAGAATTAGATTTCATTTAAAAAGTAACTTTCCAAGGCTCTGTGATGGCCTTGGAAGAGTCATTATGAGACAATAGGCTTGAGCATGTTAAGATGGGTATTATTATTATTATTATTATTATTATTATTATTATTATTATTGACCAATTTATTTTATATTATTATTATTATTATTATTATTATTATTATTATTATTATTATTATTATTGGCCTTTGAAGAGTCATTATGAGACAATAGGCTTAAGCACATACAGATGGGTATTATTATTATTGACCAATTTATTGTGTCCAATTCTGGGCACCACAATTCAAGAGAGATATTGACTCTAAGCTAGAATGTGTCCAGAGGGGGGCAACTAAAATGATCAAGGGTCTGGAGAACAAGCCCTATGAGGAGCGGCTTAAGGAGCTGGGCATGTTTAGCCTGAAGAAGAGAAGGCTGAGAGGAGATATGATGATAGCCATGTATAAATACGTGAGAGGAAGCCACAGGGGGGAGGGAGCAAGCTTGTTTTCTGCTTCCTTGGAGACTAGGACGCAGAACAATGGCTTCAAACTACAAGAGAGGAGATTCCATCTGAACATGAGGAAGAACTTCCTGACTGTGAGAGCCGTTCAGCAGTGGAACTCTCTGCCCCGGAGTGTGGTGGAGGCTCCTTCTTTGGAAGCTTTTAAGCAGAGGCTGGATGGCCATCTGTCAGGGGTGATTTGAATGCCATATTCCTGTTTCTTGGCAGAAGGGGGTTGGACTGAATGGCCCAGGAGGTCTCTTCCAACTCTTTGATTCTATGATTTTAATATATTATTATTATTATTATTATTATTATTATTATTATTGACCAATTTTTCTATTTGAAAGATAGAGTAGGGAACCATGCAGACTGGAGGATAAGTTTGACTGCAGCACCCATCATTCCTCATTAGGGCTGCTGGAAGATGGATTCTGCTATTTCAACCCCCTGCGTGTGTCTACATTGTAGAATGGATACGATTTCATACCACTTTAATTGAGGTGCCTGGCGGTGTAGTTTGGTGAGGCAACACCTTGCAAAACTACCGGGATTTTCTAGCACTGAAACATGGCCGTTAAAGTGGGTCAAATTGCATTAAATCTATAGTGTAGATGCAATCCAGAGTGGCGATATTAAAACATTGTGTCGATGCAATTCCAATGAAAGACTGAACAGACAGCTGTGTTTATTTACAATCTAATGTCTGTTGTTTTGCTCAGAAGTAAATCCCACTGTGCTTACTTTGAATTTACTTCCTGTGTAAAGGAAGGTAGGTTTGCAGAAGCTTTCCTCAAATCTGGACATTTCTACATGAGTTGTACTACAACTCCCATCACTCCCAGTAGCAGGAACAGGGCTGTGCTGGCTGCAGTGATGGGAGTTGTAATCCGACACATATATCAGGTTGTGGAAAGCTTTCCCCAATATGGGCACGATTACAATGTTTGGTACTACAATTCCTATCACCTCCAGTAGCAGGACCAGGGCTATACTGGCTGGGGGTGATGGGAGATGTAGTCCAGCACGTATATCAGGTAGCAGAAGCTTTCCCCATCTGTAATGCTTGGTACTACAATTCCTATCATCTCCAGTAGCAGGACCAGGGCTATACTGGCTGGGGGTGATGGGAGATGTAGTCCAGCACGTATATCAGGTAGCAGAAGCTTTCCCCATCTGTAATGCTTGGTACTACAATTCCTATCATCTCCAGTAGCAGGACCAGGGCTATACTAGCTGGGGGTGATGGGAGATGTAGTCCAGCACGTATATCAGGTAGTAGAAGCTTTCCCCAATCTGTAATGTTTGGTACTACAATTCCTATAATCTCCAGTAGCAGGAGCAGGGCTATACTGGCTGGGGGGTGATGGGAGATGTAGTCCAGCATGTATATCAGGTAGCAGAAGCTTTCCCCAATCTGTAATGTTTGGTACTACAATTCCTATCATCTCCAGTAGCAGGACCAGGGCTATAGTAGCTGGGGGTGATGGGAGATGTAGTCCAGCATGTATATCAGGTAGCAGAAGCTTTCCCCAATCTGTAATGTTTGGTACTACAATTCCTATCATCTCCAGTAGCAGGACCAGGGCTATAGTAGCTGGGGGTGATGGGAGATGTAGTCCAGCATGTATATCAGGTAGCAGAAGCTTTCCCCAATCTGTAATGTTTGGTACTACAATTCCTATCATCTCCAGTAGCAGGACCAGGGCTATAGTAGCTGGGGGTGATGGGAGATGTAGTCCAGCATGTATATCAGGTAGTAGAAGCTTTCCCCAATCTGTAATGTTTGGTACTACAATTCCTATCATCTCCAGTAGCAGGACCAGGGCTATACTGGCTGGGGGTGATGGGAGTTGTAGTCCAGCACGTATAACAGGTAGCAGAAGCTTTCCCCAATCTGTATTGTTTGGTACTACAATTCCTATCATCTCCAGTAGCAGGACCAGGGCTATACTGGCTGGGGGGTGATGGGAGATGTAGTCCAGCACATATATCAGGTAGCAGAAGCTTTCCCCAATCTGTAATGTTTGGTACTACAATTCCTATCATCTCCAGTAGCAGGACCAGGTCTATACTGGCTGGGGGTGATGGGAGATGTAGTCCAGCATGTATAACAGGTAGCAGAAGCTTTCCCCCAATCTGTAATGTTTGGTACTACAACTCCCATCATCCCTAGCAGCAGAGATGGGAATTATAGTCCAACACAAGGTCCCCACGGCATAGTGAAGGTTCATATAGAAACACTGAAGGGTTGCCATATAGGAAAGTGAAAGATAGTAACCAAATTTGGACTTTGGGAGTTATAGTCCAACACATATACTCAAGGCTCCGAGAGAAGAATTGTGTAAGACAATGAAATACAGTAACCAAAGTTTGACATGTTACTTGTTTATAAAAATCGAAGTTACGAAGATTATTTTCAAAACAACCAGTAACCTCTTGGCAACAGTCTTCCAAAACAAGGAAGCGTGTTCCAGGCGTGTCCTCAAGTGACCTCGGACTGCCAGTCACCGGTTTCTGCCTCTCTTGGGAGAAGAACAGATTCTTTGGGTTCGTGGTAATACGGTATTTCGGGGCTTTTATCTCATCTAGATAAACAATCCACTGAATTGCCAAGCCTGCAGCTGCGCCTTATGAACCACAACTCCCAGCATCCAACAGAGTGACACTTTGGGAACTACAAATCCTATAATCTAGCTGCATAACCATAATCACAGATATCTAGCCACACAACTGCCATTGGGGGGCTACAAATCCCATAATCTAGCCACGTAACTCCAATTTTGGAATTAAAAATCCTTTACCTAGGTACACAACTCCCAATTATTTTCAGACCACAACTCCAATCATCTGCACACACAATTGCCATTTGGGGACTACATATCCCATAATCTTGCTGCACTTCGGGGCTACAAATTCCATAATATAGCTGCACAACTCCATTTCGGGACTACATATCCCATAATCTAGTTGCACAACTCCATTTTGGGACTACAAATCCCATAATCTAGTTGCATAACCACTTTAGGGCTACAAATCCCATAATCTAGCAGTACAACTCTAGGATAGGACTACAAATCCCATAATCTAGTAACATAACTCCACTTTAGGGCTACAAATCCCATAATCTAGTTGCACAACTCCATTTTGGGACTACAAATCCCATCATCTAGTGGCATAACTCCACTTTAGGGCTACAACTCCCATAATCTAGTTGCATAACTCCACTTTAGGGCTACAAATCCCATAATCTAGCTGCACAACTCTAGTTTAGGACTAAAAGTCCCATAATCTAGTCACATAACTCCACTTTAGGGCTACAAATCCCATAATTTACTTGCATAACTCCACTTTAGAGCTACAAATGCCAAAATCTAGTTGCACAATTCCATTTTGGGACTACAAATCCCATAATCTAGTCGCATAACTCCCATTTTCGGATTGCAGCCACGACCTAGCCACACTGTTGCCATTTTGGGAGTACATATCCCATAACCTAGCTACATAACTCCAATTTTGGGATTACAAATCCCACAATCAATCCGCACAACTGCCATTTGGGAACTACAAATCTCACACATAACCCCAATTTTGGGGACTATAAATCCCATAATTTAGCTACATAACTCCAATTATTTTCAGATTACAACTCCAATCAACTACCCATGCAATTGTCATTTGGGGACTACAAATCCCATCACCTAACCGCATAAACCCAGTTTTTGGACTATAAACCCCATAATCCAGTGTCATAAATGGGACTACAAATCCCATAATCTAGTGGCACAGCTGAGTCTTGGGACTACAAATTCCATAATCTAGTGGCATAACCACGTTGGGACTACAAATCCCATAATGTAATGTCATAACTCTACGTTGGGACTACAAATCCCATAATCTAGCGGCACAGCTGAATATTGGGACTATAAATCCCAAAATCTAGTGTCATAACTCCACGCTGGGCCTACAAATCTCATAATCTAGTGTCATAACTCCACGTTGGGACTACAAATCCCATAATGTCGTGCCCTTTTCGGGTGGCAACCACAACGAAGCCACAGAGTTGCCATTTGGGGACTACAAACCCCATAACCTAGCTACACAACTCCAATGTTGGGACTACAAATCCCACAACCTAGTCCCAGAGTTGCCTTTCCCTTGGGACTACAAATCCCATACCCTAGCCACACATAACGCCCATTTGGACGGCGAAGAAGTAACTTCCTCGAAAGTAACTTCCCCGGAGGCGCCTCCACCTGCCGGGCGCCCACGTGGCGCGAGCGCACCTGGCCGGGCGCCTTCGTCCAATGGGAGCGCAGGGGGGCGTGTCCGGCGCCGCCCATAAAAGTCCCCTGCGGGGAGGCGGGGGTGCGTGCGTGGCTGCTGATTGGCGGAGAGCGCGGGGGGGCGCGTGGGCGGGAGCGGAGGGGCGGGGCTGCGCGGAGGAGCGGGCGGCGGCGGTTGCTGATTGGGCGTTGGCGCCGCGCGGAGGCCGGGTGTGGCCCAAGGTTCGACGCCGCCAACGGACGGGACGGGACGGACGGTCTGCCGGGCGGGAGGCGAGGCGAGGCGGAGGAGGAGGAGGAGGGCATGCTGAGCGAAGCGGAGAGCGGAGCCGAGAGCCCTGCGGGGGAGCCCGCGGCGGCCAAGCCGGCCAACAACGCCGCCGGAGTCGGAGGCGCCCGCAGCCAGGCCGCCAAGCGGGTCTTAGGTGAGGGGCGGGGCCTCCGAGGAGGGCGGGGCGGGGCTTGGCGGAAAGGGGGCGGGGCCACCAGCCGGGGGCGGGGCCTTCTCAGAGAGTGGGTAAAAGAACCTGAGAGGCCCCCTTTTGGAGCCAGCAGTCAGCGAGGCTTCTTGCTCTGAGTGGGAGGGGCCTTCTGGGGAGTGGGCGTGGCGTTCTACCTCAAAGACCCCCTTTGGTTTTTCTGCAGGAGGCGTGGCCTAGTCTAGCTGGGTATTCCCAGTGGGCGGGGCCTTCTAATAGAGTGGGTTGAGCCTGAAAGCCCCCCTTTGGAGGCAGCATTTAGTGAGACTTCTGAGGTTTCTTTGAGTGGGCGTGGCCTTCCGGGAAGTGGGCGTGGCTTTTACCTCAAATGCCTCTTTGGGGGTTTAGGTGAGGAGGAGTGGGCGGGGCCTGGTGGAAGTGGGCGGGGCCTTCTCAGGGAGTGGGTGGAGCCTGAAAGCCCCCCTTTGGAGGCAGCATTTAGTGAGACTTCTGAGGCTTCTTTGAGTAGGCGTGGCCTTCTAAGGAGTGGGCGTGACGTTCTGCCTCAAAGACCCCTTTCGGTTTCACTGCAGGAGGCGTGGCCTACTCTATCTGTTTATTCCCAGTGGGCGGAGACTTCTAATAGAGTGGGTGGAGCCTGAAAGTCCCCCTTTGGAGCTAACATAGTGAGACTTCTGAGGCTTCTTTGAGTGGGCGTGGCCTTCTGGGGAGTGGGCGTGGCGTTCTGTCTCAAAGACCCCTTCGGTTTCACTGTAGGAGGCGTGGCCTATATCTGTTTATTTCCCAGTGGGCGGAGCCGCCTAAGAGTGTGGGTGGAGCCTGAAAGGCCCCCTTTGGAGGCAGCATTTAGTGAGACCTTGGTGGTAGTGGGCGGAGCAAGGAGCCAGGGGCGGGACCTCTTAAGAGAGTGGGTGGAGCCTGAAAGGCCCCTTTTGGAGCTAACATTTAGTGAGACTTCTGAGGCCTTGGTGGGAGTGGGCGGGGCGACGAGCCGGGGGCGGGGCCTTCTCAGAGAGTGGGTGGAGCCTGAAAGTCTCCCTTTGGAGCTAACATAGTGAGACTTCTGAGGCTTCTTTGAGTGGGCGTGGCCTTCTGGGGAGTGGGCGTGGCGTTCCACCTCAAAGACCCCCTTTGGTTTCACTGCAGGAGGCGTGGCCTAGCCTAGCTGTTTATTCCCAGTGGGCGGGGCCTTCTAATAGAGTGGGCGTGGCGTTTTACCTCAAAGGCCTCTTTGGAGGTTTAAGTGAGAAGCTTGGCCTTTGGTGAGGAGTGGGCGGGGCCACAAACCGGGGCGGAGCCTCCTAAGAGAGTGGGTGGAGCCTGCATTTAGTGAGGCCTCTGAAGCCTTGGTGGGAGTGGGCGGGGCCTTCTCAGAGAGTGGGTGGAGCCTGTGAGGCCCCATTTGGCGCCAGTATGAGACTTCTTTCTTTGAGTAGGCGTGGCCTTCCGGGAAGTGGGCGTGGCTTTTTACCTCAAATCCCTCTTTGGGGTTTTAGGTGAGGAGTGGGCGGGGCCTGGTGGAAATGGGCGGGGCCTTCTCAGAGAGTGGGTGGAGCCTTAAAGTCCCCCTTTGGAGCTTACATTTAGTGAGGCTTCTGAGGCTTCTCTGAGTGGGCGGGGCCTCCTGGGGAGTGGGCGGGGCATTCTACCTCAAAGACCCCTTTTGGTTTCTCTGCAGGAGGCGAGGCCTAGTCTAGCTGTTTATTCCCAGTGGGCGGGGCCTTCTAATGGAGTGGGCGGGGCCTCAAAGGCTCCCTTTGAAGCCAGCAATTAGTGATACTTCTGAAGCTTCTTTTTGAGTGGGCGTGGCGTTCCACCTCAAATGTCTCAAGTTTTCGGTGAGGGGCGGGGTTTCACTGAAGGGGGCGTGGCCTGGTCTGTGTTTATTCCCAGTGGGCGGGGCCTTCTAGACTAGTGTATTTTTTTTTTCTTGGGCAAAGCCATATAATAATAATAATTATAATAATTGTGTTTATTCCCAGTGGGCAGGGCCTTCTAGACTAGTGTAAGTTTTTCCCCCCCTTGGGCAAAGCCATATAATAATTATAATAATATAATAATTATTATAATTATAATAATATTAAGTGAGAGGTGGGGCTAACAGTGAAGGGGCGTGGCTTTGACTTGAATTGCTTTATTTTCCCCTTGGTGGGCGTGGCTTTCCAAGCGAGGGGCGTGGCTTTCACAGTTTGGTGGGCGTGGCTTGAGTTTCTAGGTAAAGTTTATAGGATTGCGAGAAAACAGGCAAGGGCAAACTTCAGCCCTCCAGGTGTGTTGGACTCCAACTAGGAATTGTGGGAGTTGGAGTCCAACACACCCCGAGGGCCGAAGTTTGCCCTTGCCTGGCAGAGAAGTTACTTTTTTTGGACAACAACTCCCAGCATGGGTTGTTGTAGGTTTTTTCGGGCTATATGGCCATGGTCTAGAGGCATTCTCTCCTGACGTTTCGCCTGCATCTATGGCAAGCATCCTCAGAGGCAGTGAGGTGAGGTACCTCTGAGGATGCTTGCCACAGATGCAGGCGAAACGTCAGGAGAGAATGCCTCTAGACTATGGCCCTATAGCCCGAAAAAACTTACAACAACCCAGTGATTCCGGCCATGAAAGCCTTCGACAACTCCCAGCATCCTCAGCAATGTTAAGCTAGTCATTTTTGGCCCTCCAAAACACCCCACAAAGTTAAGGAGAGGGGAAGGACTAAATTACTTTGGGGGGACTACAACTCCCAGCATCCTGAGGCAGCTAGGCAAGCGTGTTTGGACTCCCAGAATGCCACAGAAAGCAATTGTGGGGGGTTTTCCTCCAAAATACGAATATATATATAATTTTATAAACTTTGCCTGCTGGTGAAGTTAGGGTCCAGGAGTTTTGGGAGATGTAGTCCTGCAGTGGAAAGTACAAAAATGAGGAAAAGCTAAGTTGGACTCCAATTCCCGTCATCTCCTGCTTGTTTGGAGTTCTTACCTGAGGCCACAGGTTTATTTATTTTGTGTCAGTAGCATTGCATAAAATCAAGGGAGCTCAAGTGGATAAATAATTCTTTTTTAAAAAATTATTTTATTGTGAGTTTCTGAATATATTAAAAGTGGGGGAACAATAGTTAGGATAAACAGTAGGAATAAGAAATAAAGAGTGGGGAAGTAGGGGGGGCAAATAAGGGGGGGAGAATCACTCTCTCTCTCTCTCTCTCTCTCTCACACACACACACACACAAGAGAACCCTGCATCCTTGTCCTCACACACACCTCCACCCATCCAGCGCATGCAAGCAAGGATATACATCTTTGGAGAAGTACACTTCCAAGTTATCCAGGGATAAATAATTCTTGACCAAAAAAACGAGCAACAGCCACCGCATTGTCTGTAGCTTTAAACAGTTCTTCCTCTGGGCATGAGGCAGGGCATTGTGGACAAGCATGCAGGTGCAGAGAGGAAGATTATAGGCTCCACACAATGTGCTGTAGGGAAGGACAACTCCCAGCATCCCCCTAAGAGAGGCTATTCGTTTGCCCTTTTTTCACACTATAATTGTGAGAATCCCTTTCTCCAAGCACCGGCTGGGCACCAGGATCGTAAGGCTGGAGGGGACCCCAGAGGTCATTTAGTCCAACGCAACACAGGTTCAAAAGGAAGGCTCCCAAATGTTGGGATGATGCCGGATTGGTCCTTCATTGCTGACCCAGAGACAGACCAAAGCCTTCCAGTTTCGTTTAACCGAAGGCACCCAGGTTTGCACCAAAGGAAGGAAGGCATGGGGCCACTTTTTGGGGATGATATTCACTTGCAGCCTTGCGGGAGGGGAAAAAACAACAAACTCTTACTCCCGGGAAGGGGAAAGTACAGGCCAAGTGGGCATTTGAATGCAGCGCATATCTTGCCATGAGAGTTGGGTGGGACACTGTGAAGAAAGGGAACGAAGAAACAAAGAGAAGGGAATACAAAGCCAAGAAAGAAACAATGGGGGAGAAGTGTATTGGGGAAACTGAGGGAGAAAAAAGAGGAAAAGGTGTGTCGAGCCACAGACAAAATGTAAACAGTGAGTACACAAAGAAGGAGAGATCTGAAACCTACCCCAAAGTATTTGAGCTGCCAGCTCTATCCAAGAGTGCATCTACAAAAGGCATGGGCCAACTTTGGCACTCTCTCCAGGTGTTTTGGACTCCAACTCCCACAATTCCTAACAGCTTCAAAGCTGGGCTGTTTCCTGCCTGAGAGAACAACATTGCAACATTCACACTTGCCTCCAACAGACAAGAGTTCTTTCTCCCAGCCCAGACATCATTCCACAGATACATAAACCCAATTTTTCTAGTTTCCAGCAGGCCTCAGAACCTCTGAGGATGCCTGCCATAGATGCAGGTGAAACGTCTGGAGAGAATGCTTCTGGAACATGACCAGACAGCACAAAAAACTTACAGCAACCCAGCTGGTAGGCTGTTAGGAATTGTGGAAGTTGGAGTCCAAAACACCTGGAGGGAGGGCCAAAATTGGCCCATGCCTTGGTCCTCTTCGAACTGGGCACTTAAGTCAATCAAGGGTTCATCTATATACCCACGTTGTGGGAGTTGGAATCCAATATTACTAATAATATTGCAGTATAGTGGTATAGTACAGTATAATAATATATAATATTAATATTGTACTATGTTAATCTATATAAATAAAAATGTAATGATCATTTGTGGAATTAACTTAACTCAAAAACCACTGGACCAATTGATACCAAATTTGGACACAAGACACCTCTCAGACCAATGAGTGACCATCACTCATAAACACACTGAAAAATACAGTGGACGAGACTTAAAAAGCAAACACCCCCCATACATTACAACACATGCACAAAACCACAAACATACACATATGCACAAATATACACACACACATATACATACACAAAACACAAATACACAGACTGTGCCACAGCAACGCGTGGCAGGGGACGGCTAGTGTATATATAATATTGGATAATATTATAATGTAATGCAATACAATACAATAATAATACAATATAATATATAATAATGTAATATAATCATTCTAATATATTAAATATACTACTGAAAATGTATTATAATATGTAATTATATACTTTTATTCTTGTGTTTTTGTATGTTTTAAATTATAATGTTTTTGAATGTGAGCCACTTTGAGTCTTCGTATGGAGAGATAAAACGGGATATAAATAAGTTGTTAATAATAATAATAATAAGGGATCATCTGCATAGCCACATTGTGGAAGTTGGCGTCCAAAACACCAGGAAGGAGAGCCGAAGTTGGCCCATGCCTTTGTCCTCTTGGAACTGGGCATTTAAGTCAATCAAGGGATCATCTACATACCCAAGTTGTGGGAATTGGAGTCCAAATCACCTGGAAGGAGGGCCCAAGTTGGTCCATGCCTTTGTCCTCTTGGAACTGGGCATTTAAGTCAATCAAGGGATCATCTGCATATCCACGTTGTGGAAATTAGAGTCCAAAACACCTGGAGGGAGGGCCAAAGTTGGCCCATGCCCATTGACAGCGTAAGTGAAATGTGTGAGAGCTTAAGACTTCATTCGTTTTCTTCCTCTCTCGGCAATGTTTTGCAGCCACCCAGGTGCAAGGCACGGTGAAATGGTTCAACGTCCGCAATGGCTATGGATTCATAAACAGGTGAGCCTCTTGTGGGATTTTGGGGGATCCCTCGGATTCTTTGTCAACGGGAGCAGGTGGGGCGGAATGTCAGCTGCAAATGAGGAAACACAGATTGTAACCTGCTGCAATTTTAAGACAGAAGGGAGAAAAAAAGAGGAAAAGGTGTGTCAGAGCAAATGCCACAGACAAAATGTAAACAGTGAGTACACAAACTGGGAGAGATCCCAGAGAGAAGTATTCTGAATTGAAAATGTTGAAATGTCTTGGTTTCATAGGAGAGAGAGGTAATAGTCCTTTGGAGTATTGCCGAAGGCTTTCATGGCCAGAATCACTGGGTTGCTGTAGGTTTTTCGGGTGGTATGACCATGTTCCTGAAGCATTCTCTCCTGATGTTTCACCTGCATCTATGGCAGGCATCCTCAGAGGTTGTGAGGTCACAACCTGCAATAGATGTAGGTGAAATGTCAGGAGAGAATGCTTCTGGAACATGGCCAGTCAGCCCAAAAAACTTACAGTAACCTTTGGAGAGTATTGAACCCAGCAGCAACCCTTAGTATTTGCTACATAGGTAGAAGAAGGTACATCCCAACTCCGTACTTCTCTATCAAGTTTCCTTGGGGATATTCCCACTTCCTCTACAGACCTAGAACAGTGCAAATGGCCCACGTCTGACCCTTTGATGAGGATGAAGCCACTCTGGACATGGTCATATGCACACTCGCTTGGCTTTAGAAGTGAGGCTGAATTGCTCTCTCTGTTTTTTCCCGATGCCCAACTTCCTCCTGGGGAGAAGCAACTGAGTCAGAGGAGCAAAGATTACTCCGCCGTCTTGCTATTCTTTGCAGGCCTTTTGGGCCCCACCCAAGATAATGAAAGGGAGGGCCTTGAGCAAACCTTGGACATCAAGATATAAATTCATATACAGAAGACTAAATGGGAGTGTTAACAAGTCTCTAGGACAGTCACGGGCCAACTTGGGCCCTCTGGGTGTTTTGGACTTCAACTCCCACAATTCCTAACAGCCGGTAGGCTGTTAGGAATTGTGGGAGTTGAAGTCCAAAACACCCGGAGGGCCCAAGTTGGCCCAGGTTTGCTCTGGCATGCCTTCCGTTCAGATATCCAAGTTGAGAGGAATGAAACCGCTGTTTCAAATTGTTTTAATAATTGTAACATTCTGTTTTAATGTTTATATCTTGAGAGGGTTTTTTTTTACGTTGTATCATTTACAAGCTTGTGAGCCACTTTGTTTCCCAGTCGTGGGAGGAAAGCGGGGTACAAATCTATATAAATAAAAATGTAATGTTCGTTTGTGGGATTAACAGAACTCAAAAACCACTGGACGAATTGACACCAAATTTGGACACAAGACACATAACAACCCAATGTATGTCCTTCACTCAAAAAAATTGATTTTGTCATTTGGGAGTTGTAGTTGCTGGGATTTATAGTTCACCTACAATCAAAGAGCATTCTGAACTCCACCAATGATGGAATTGAACCAAACTTGGCACACAGTTCTCCCATGACCAATAGAAAATACTGTAAGGGTTTGGTGGGCAGTGTCCTTTGGTTTTGAAGTTGTAGTTCACCTACATCCAGAGATCACTGTGGACTCAAACAATGATGGATCTGGACCAAACTCTACACAAATACTCAATATGCCCAAATGTTGGTGTTTGGGGAAAATAGAATTTTGACATTTGGGAGTTGTAGTTGCTGGGATTTATAGTTCACCTACAATCACAGAGCATTCTAAACCTGACCAACGATAGAATTGGGCCAAACCACCCACACAGAACCCCCATGTGGGCCACAGCAATGCATGGCAGGGGATGACTAATAGATAAAATAATAATTTTGTTTTCCACTAAATTATTTAAGGGTAGGAAGGTAGAACACTTGTTTCCTTCTACTCCGAAAATCAGCATTGGGTACCACTGAAATGTAGCTTGCTTTTTATTTAATTTTAATTTGTTAAGTTATAATTCTTGTTTATATGTTGTTTATATGAAAGGCATAAATTTTGTTAGTATGGATGTATTGTTATATTCGGGCGTTGAATGTTTGCCTTTTATGTTTGGAATACACCTGGAGTCCCTTTGGGGAAATAGAGAGGAATAATAATAATAATAATAATAATAATAATAATAGTTGTTATTGTTGCTATGATTGTTTTGATTGTTATGATATGATTGTTATGTTCTCGGGTGCCTAAAGAACCTAATTAGGAAATATTCAGGGTTTAGTCAATTTGAAAATGTGCCTGCATTTCCATCTTGCATTAGTCACCTTGAGTTGCCTTCAGGTTGAGAAAGGTGGTATATAAATACGGTAAATAAATAAAAAAGCTCAAATTCATATTGAAGTGGAAATTCATAGAATCCTAGAGTTGGAAGATTCCTCATAGGCCATCCAGTCCAACCCCATTCTTCCAAGAAGCAGGAAAATCACATTTAAAGTACCCCCGACAGATGGCCACCCAGCTTCTGCTTAAAAGCCTACAAAGAAGGAGCCTCCACCACACTCCAGGGCAGAGAGTTCCACTGCTGAACAGCTTTCTCTCACAGTCAGGAAGTTCTTCCTAATGTTCAGGTGGAATCTCTAAATACTTTCAGCCCAAGATAGACTTAAAAGCACACAAAAACAAATAGCTCCTTTTTGGTGCAGGAAGAGGACAGAATTTGGCTGAAATTCAGAGAAATTGAGCCTCAAAGCTTCCATGAAGGCTTAAACATCCTTCTAAGTATCTGTAATTCACCTAGAATAATGCTAAGCATAATAATCTGTTTTCCCACCTCACTGCAGGAATGATACCAAGGAGGATGTGTTTGTGCACCAGGTAAGAACCATAGTGTCTCTTTATAACCTTGCTAAGCTTGAACTATGTTATGGTAAAACTAACAAGAAGTCAATAGAAGGCGTTTCTGGAGGCCTTTCCACTTAAAGCATTAGGGAATCTATTCTATAGGACAGCAGGACCATTTTTGACCCCAAAGTTGGTTGCCACCTCGAAAGTTTAGATATATCTCATCGTTCTAACTGTATTCCAAAATGCAGACCACTTCTGAACATTTTGGATAAGGGATACCAAACCTGTAGTGACATCCATGGCTGCCAACAAAGAAAACACTTCCTTTTGTCAGACCATTCTTCATTTCTGGCCATTGCAAAAAAGACATTTGAATGCAAACTTACAGGAGGCTGCTCCATATTAATGCAATTAGCCTATTTCCAGATTCATAACTATGCAATCCAGGATCATATCACATATAGAAAACATACCTACTGGCTGTTAGGAATTGTGGGAGTTGAAGTCCAAAACACCTGGAGGTCGAGCTGAAGTTTGCCCATGCCTGGTTCACACAGTGTGAACTTCAACATTGCACTGCAAACTGTTGCTGTTCTAATGGATGGAAATAGCAACTTTCTACAAGCCTCCTTAACTAGTTGTTGTGTATATAATTGTGATTGCTTACTATGTATTGTATATATGGTTTAGAATGCAGTTTTCCCTTAGCTCTATGTTGTTTGAGGTTGTGGGAGGGACTGCAGACCATGCGACCAGATCTGGGACTATTCAGACTGAGACTCCATTTTCGAAGTCAGCCCAGTTTATGAAGTCAGCAGTGTTAGTATGCAGTAGTCAATGTCAGTGTGCCTCAGTCTGTAGTTAGTCAATATTGAGTCAATGTCCAGTAATATATTAGACTGAAGAAAGTGTTAGTCCATGTGCAACAAAGAAGAGACTGAAACAGAAGGCGTTAGAAAACTTACTGCTTAAATTCTCAACTCATACGCAATGCGCCTGTATGCTGAATACATGAAGTTTGTAAGTAAATTAGCTATGTTTCTTTTAACGAACACTACTTATTTTTGGTCTCTTGAGAGCATGATTTAAAAGCAATATGTTTTATGGGAAAGTAGATGTTTTTTTAGCAACTGAAATAACACTTATGAAGATCTGCTATATATTTTGTGCATTGGCATGTCTTGCGGCTCTTGGTGATGCAGCAGGTTAAATTGCTGAGCTGCTAAACTTGCTGACCATAAGGTTGGCAGTTCGAATCGGGGGGGGGGGGGGGTGAACTCTTGCTGTTAGCTTGTTTCTCCAAACCAAGCAGTTTGAAAACATGCAAATGTGAGTAGATCAATAGGTACCGCTCCAGCAGGAAGGTAACAGTTCTCCATGCAATCATGCCAGCCACATGACCTTGGAGGTGTCTACGGACAATGACAGCTCTTCAGCTTAGAAATGGAGATGAGCACCAGAGTCCCAGAGTCGGACACGAATTGTCATAATGTCAGGGGAAAACCTTTACCTTTAACCTGGCATATCTTTGATCCTAACAGTTCAGAAAGATAACCAGGTATATCAGTCTAACAACTGAGAGCCCTAATTTGCTATTGGATATTTATTTACCAATAAGAAGAAGATTCACTCAAACGATATTTAACTGTATTGTGGAAGGCTTTCATGGTTTTTGTAAGTTTTTCGGGCTGTATGGCCATATTCCAGAAGCATTCTCTCCTGACTTTTTGTGTGCATCTATGGCAGGCATTCTCAGAGGTTGTGTGCCATAGATGCAGGCGAAACATCAGGAGAGAATGCTTTTGGAACATGGCCATACAGCCTGAAAAACTTACAACAACCAGAGTATTAGGTTCTTGTGGGTTTTTTTGGGCTATAGGGCCATGTTCTAGAGGCATTTCTCCTGACGTTTTGCCTGCATCTATGGCAAGCATCCTCAGAGGTAGTGAGGACTGTTGGAAATAGGAAAATGGGTTTATATATCTGTGGAATGGCTGGGGTGGGGCAAGGAGCTCTTCCCTGCTGGAGCTAGGTGTGAATGTGTGAAACCAGAGTATTTAACTCTTCTCAGAAAGATCATACTTTATAAATGGTTATGATTAGTTCAAATACTGTGAATGTCAATTAATCTCCAAAAGGGCCATGCTTCCAAAAGGCTATAGAGATTTTAGGGTTATGATCCCTAAAAGGTAATGTCTTTCCAAAACTAATCCTCATCTTTTCTTTGCCAGACGGCGATCAAGCGAAACAATCCCCGCAAGTTCCTCCGCAGTGTTGGAGATGGGGAAACGGTGGAGTTCGATGTGGTGGAAGGAGAGAAGGTAGCTACCAGGGGAGAGACCGCCCTCCGCCATTGCCCACCCTCAGCCAGGGTGCCTCGAACCCCGAAACTCATGTCTCCCTCGCCGTCTTCCGCAGGGCGCCGAAGCGGCCAACGTCACCGGCCCCGGCGGCGTCCCGGTGAAGGGCAGCCGCTACGCCCCCAACCGCCGCCGCTTCCGCCGCTTCATCCCCCGGCCTCGGCAGGCCCAACAGCAGCAGGACGGCGGCCGGACGGAGGGGGCCGCCGAGACGGTCAGCGAGGGGGAGAGGGCTGACGACGCCGTGCAGCAGCGCCCTCGGCGGAGGCGCCCCCCGCCCTTCTTCTTCCGGCGGAGATTTGTGCGCGGCCCTCGGGCTCAAGGCCAGCAGCAGGCTCAGCCAGCGGATGTGAGTCTTGGGAGCTGCCGGAGAATGGGTCAATGGGTAGGAGAAACTAGATATGTCAGAAGTTGCAGAGGGTTGTCTCAAGGTCCCTCTAGGTCAGGTATGGCCAAACATTGTCCCTCCAGGTGTTTTGGACTCCAACTCCCACAATTCCTGACAGCCTCAGGCCCTTTCCTTTTCCCCCCTCCGCCGCTTAAGCGGCGGAGGGGGGAAAGGAAAGGGCCTGAGGCTGTCAGGAATTGTGGGAGCTGGAGTCCAAAACACCTGGAGGGACAATGTTTGGCCATACCTGCTCTAGCTGACCTCAGACATCTGGAACCTCACAAAGCTTACATGTCACACAGGTGTGTTTTGTGTTGTACCTGGTGATCCACAGGCAGTGTTTACATGCCTGTTTCTCATGTGCCTTCAATCACCCGTTGACTTGTGGCAGCTCTGTGGCATCCTCAGGGGTGGTTTTGCCAGTCCCTTCCTCTCAAATATCACCTCCAGCACCTGGGACCCTTTGGCTGTCCTCCTGGGCACAGGAAAGGTTCTTCCCTTTGGATGGCCACTTCCAGAATCCACCAGCAACTGTGCGTGGAAGCAGTAGTCCAAAAAGACATCTTTCCTCATGCTCTGGAAGTTCTAGTCTTCAGCATTTGGGGAAAAGGAACCAAGGCTAGATCTCAAATATTGCTTCCAGCACCTGGGACTCCTTGATGGTCCTCCTGGGCTCAGGGAAGGTTCTTCCCTTTGAACTGCCACTTCCAGAATCCTCCAGCAGCTGTGCTTGGAAGCAATAGTCCAAAAAGCATCTTTTCTCATGCGCTGGAAGTTCTAGTCTTCAGCATTTGGGGAAGAGGAACCAAGGTTAAGTCTCAAATATTGCCTCCAGCACCTGAGACTCCTTGGTGGTCCTCCTGGGCTCAGGAAAGGTTCTTCCCTTTGGACTGCCACTCCCAGAATCCACTAGCAGCCCTGCTTGGAATCAATAGTCCTAGAAGGGCATCTTTTCCTGTGCTCTGGAAGTTCTAGTCTTCAGCGTTTGGGGAAAAGGAGCCAAGGCTAAATCTCAGGTCCTCCTAGGCTCAGGAAAGGTCCTTTTCTTTGGACTACCACTCCCAGAATCTATTAGCAGCCCTATGTGGAATCAATAGTCCAAAAAGGTTTCTTTCCCTATGCTCTGGAAGTTCTAGTCTTCAGCATTGGGGAAAAGGAACCAAGGATAAATCTCAAATATTGCTTTCAGCACCTGAGACTCCTTGGTGGTCCTCCTGGATTCAGGGAAGGTTTTTCCCTTTGGACTGCCACTCCTAGAATCCACTAGCAGCCCTACTTGGAATCAATAGTCCAAAAAGGTTTCTTTCCCTATGCTCTGGAAGTTCTAGTCTTCAGCATTGGGGAAAAGGAACCAAGGATAAATCTCAAATATTGCTTTCAGCACCTGAGACTCCTTGGTGGTCCTCCTGGATTCAGGGAAGTTTTTTCCCTTTGGACTGCCACTCCTAGAATCCACTAGCAGCCCTACTTGGAATCAATAGTCCAAAAAGGTTTCTTTCCCTATGCTCTGGAAGTTCTAGTCTTCACCATTTGGGGAAAAGGAGCCAAGGCTAAATCTCAGGTCCTCCTAGGCTCAGGAAATGTTCTTCCCTTTGGACTGTCACTTCCAGAATCCACCAGCAACTGTGTGTGGAAGCAGTAGTCCAAAAATATTGATCACAAATATTGCCTCCAGCACCTGGGACTCCTTGGCAGTCCTCCTGGGCTCAGGAAAGGTTCTTCCCTTTGGACTTTCACTCCCAGAATCCACCAGCAGCTGTGCTTGGAAGCAATAGTCCAAAAAGGCATCTTTCCCCATGCTTTGGACGTTCTAGTCTTCAGCATTTGGGGAAAAGGGACCAAGGCCAGAACTTTGTGCCCATCGGCTTGTGGTGAATCCATTAATTTCGGAGGGTTTTCCTAGGCAAGGAATACTCAAGAAATGTATTGTCGAAGGCTTTCATGGTCAGAATCACTGGGTTGTTGTGAGTTTTCTGGTCTGTGTGGCCATGTTCCAGAAGTATTTTCTCCTGACATCTATAGCAGGCATCCTCGGAGGTTGTAAGTTTGTGAGGTCCTCACAACCTCCAAGTATGTCTGCCACAGATGCAGGCAAAACGTCATGAGAGAATGCTTCTGGAACTTGGCCAGACAGCCGAGAAAACTCACAACTCAAGAAATGGGTCTTTTTGCCAGTTGTTTTCTCTTGGCCAATATTCAAACTGCTACACCATGCTAGTACATCTTTACCTATTCAAAGGTAAATGCATAGTAGAATATCCCAGTGCAAAATACTTCCCTTTTGCTATACGTTTGGGGCAGTGAATGTGTGGCTCACAAGACTTTCCAAACAATCCCTGAAGCCCTCAACTCCCAATGGAGAATTTTTGGCACGAAATAACCCCAAGCCACTCATCTATCGGAATAATGCACTGCTTTGGCTCCTTTGCCACCTCACCTTTGCTGAGGTGTCCTGCAATGCGGAATAGATTTTGCCCACTCTGCTTCCATTGCGCCATGCGGTTGGGGGTCTCTTCCAGCCTGGGAAGAGGCAGCTGGGTCCTCTCTTGGGGATCTTGACCAGGTGGAAGGCGGGATAGCAATAAAGCAAATGAAGAAGGCGGTCTTCTTCCTCAGGGCACTGAGGGCGCCGAACCCAAGGATGCCACCCAGCCTGAGGGAGACCAGCAGCAGCAGATCCAGGCCGGGGAGAGAGCCCCGGCACCACGCTTCCGCCCCAGATACCGCAGGTAAAGCAGCAGGGAGACCCTTCTGAGGTCTCACGTTTCCCCCCTGTCCAGCCCCTTTGTTTTTGTTATGTGCCTTTTACTCAATTCTGACTTATGGCACAGGGTTTTCTGGGGCTGAGACCAAAGTGTTTACTATTTATGTATCGTGTCAGGAGCAAACCAAACAGATGTATTGCATTTTTAAACAAACAAACAAGCAAACAAAACACAACGTTTGCAAGCTTGGTAGTTGATTAAATGTCCTTTGATTAGTAGCTGGCCACTTGGAGTGATTCTGGTGCTGCTGTGAGAAGGTCCTCCCTTGTGCATCATGTGGCAGGGCTCAAGTTGCATTGCAGCAGGTGGTCAAAGGTTTGCTCTTCTCCACACTCACATGTCGTGGATTCCACTTTGTGGCCCCATTTCTGAAGGTTGGCTCTGCATCTCGTGGTGCCAGAGCGCAATCTGTTCAGTACCTTCCAAGTCGCATGCTCAGTGTGCATGCCCTGTGTGGAACACATCTCACCATGCTAAAACAGTAGATGTGGCCCTTAATGAGACATGCCGCATTATCACGGGGTGTCTGTGCCCTACACCACTAAAGAAATTACACTGTTTAGCCGGTATTGCACTTATTAGTATTTCAATGGGACTCTTAATGAGACATGCTGCATTATCACGGGGTGTCTGCGCCCTACACCACTGGAGAAATTACATTGTCTAGACAGTATTGCACCACCTGACATCCGCCGGGAAGGAGCAGCTAATAGTGAAAGGACCAAGGCAGTGACATCTCCAGCTCATCCCCTGTTTGGGTATCAGCCAGCACATCAATGACTTAAATCAAGACATAGTTTTCTAAGATCTACAGAGACAGTCTTTGGAACACCTCAGCAAGCGAGAGTCCAAAAGTGGCAGGCTCAAACCCAGAACCTCAATCAATGCCTGATACCCAATGAGAGACTCCCCCCTGGGCACACAGAAAACTGGGCAACTTGGAAGAGTGTTTACTGCTCAGTGGGGATTCGAATCTGGGTCCCCAGAGTCCTAGTGCAACACTCAAAAGTGCTACACTACTGGGCTTTGAAAGGAACGGCATGCTCCTGCCCTGTCACTCTTCTCAGGATGGCAAGGAGGAGTAATCCACGACACTTGAGCTTGAAGCCCTGCGTTCCAAACGGAATGGCAGGATCCAAGATTCTTTTTCAGTTGAGCCCATCAGTCCCTACACCCTTCTCCTCTCTGGAATAGCTGCTTAGCGGTGTATATAAGAGTGTGCATAAATATTTAGACTGAGGTTGCCATTTAGAATTTTAAACCGTGACGTTAAAACGGCCTCTTGGATCTCCTCAAACCATTAGCTCTCTTTTTGGAAAATGTGTTGAAGTTGGGCAAATAGATTGTGAATCTGGGGAGGGAGGAAACCACTGAAGCCCTTTCTCCATTCCATGTACAATCCAGATTATTTGCTTTGAACTGGATTATATGGCAGTGTAGACTCATATAATCCAGTTCAAAACAGATAATGTGGATTATATGGTAGTGTAGAAGGGGGCTGAGAACAGGGGCTCCTTGAAGAACATCAACATTGATTTATTATCCAGGGGAAAAGAGAAAGCAGGATAACAATAAAGCCAATAAAGAGTAGAGTTGACACCTGGTGTTGTACGTCAGCCTGTTCAGCTTGTGATTGTGTCTGATGTTCATGTTGATGCCCATGATGGGAATTATGTCCATGTGGATGGGAATGTTCCTGATGGGGTTGGGATGAGGGGCTGTTTGGGCCTGAGCTAAGATCAGAAGAGAGGCCTGAACTGTTTCAGGAAGATTCACAAGGCCACATTCCGGGGAGAGACCTTTCACCACTTTTCTCAGAGCAACTGTCTGAAAATGCTGCTGAGATTGATTTGCCAGTTGCAGGAGTTAATGAGGGAGAGGGTAGTGAAACCTTGGACAGAAAGCAAAGTTTTAGTAAACAGAGGTGGAGCTTTCAGAGACTGAGGCAATCAGTCTCAAAATGCACTTTACCATTGATTTAGGACTGACTGCGTTCCCTCATTTCTCTTTGAAAAACCCTATCCCAGTTATATTCTACCTTGCTCATGCCCAGAATTATTTTAAAATTTTTAATTATTGCTGGACCACTCCAACAACCACCATGTCAGACTACACAGAGAAGCCATTGAAATCCACAAGCATGTGGACAATTTCAACAGAAAGGAGGAGACCATGAAAATGAACAAAATCTGGCTACCAGTATTAAAAATCTCTAAAATTACTACAGCAAAACAGCAGAGAGGAAACAACCAGGCACATCTTAACACCTCTCAACAGAACATTTTCCCAGGCTCAGCCAAGCCTTCAAATGCTAATGAAGGTGGTCAGCTGAAACATTCACACCTAGCTTCAGCAGAGAGCTCTTTGCCCCACCCCAGTCATTCCACAGATATATAAACCCATTTTCTTATTTCCAACAGACCTCACTACCTCTGAGGATGCTTGCCATAGATGCAGGCGAAATGTCAGGAGAAATGCCTCTAGAACATGGCCCTATAGTCCGAAAAAACCTACAAGAACCTAATTTTAATTATTACATTTGGCCCAGCCATAGGTTTTTTAAATGATTGTGTTTTACTGTTATTACTATTGTTTATTTTTGCTTATGTGATTTATATTAATTGTTTTGTATTGATTTTTTGTTATTGCTTTTGTTTATTGATGTACTGTGGGCTTGGCCTCATGTAAGCCACATCAAGTCCCTTGGGGAGATGGTAGCGGGGTATAAATAAAGTTTTATTATTATATTATTATTATTATTTCTCTATAGGAAAAGAAAGATAACAAACCGTTATCTAGTGGGAAAGTCAAGAAGAATTGGTTTCCTTTCAGTTTTGGGTTCTGGAAAAGGTTTATGATGATTCATGGGAGTGAGTTTCCTCAGTCGAGGCAACATTGTTATTTTATCACAGTCTTGCTTTCAAGTGCTCTGAGTTTCATGTACCAAGTTTTTGCCAAGCTTAAGTTTTGCCTATGGGATTTTCCTGCTGTTTTGTTTCATGGTTTTAAGTCCCTTGCTTCATGTACTAATAGATCTTGTTTCTGTTTGAAGTTTATGGACTATCTTGGATTTTGGACTTTTACTGTTTTGCTATTTTTTTGCTTTGGTGTACGACACCTGGTGTCTTACCTTTTGTTGCCCAGGCCTTTCCGCCCCCGCCCACCCCAGCAGCCCACCACTGAAGGAGGCGATGGAGAGACCAAAGCGGCCCAGGCCCCGGCAGACGGCATCCGCCCGGAGCCCCAGCGCCAGCGCAACCGCCCTTACTTCCAGCGCAGGCGCCAGCAAACGGCCGCCGGCCGCCAGACTGCAAATGAGGTAAGGAGGGTGAAGGGCACCAGGCAGAGGTTTGGGCACCTTGGCATCTGCGTGGCTTGGCACTGAGCATGACCGCTTGTTCACAGTCTTGACTGTGGTTTTCACATCCGTCACCTGAGAAGCTTTAAACCGTCACACATTTTGGGAGGATTCAGCCATTCAGATGGAGAAGAAGCATTATGATATGCTAACCCAGGCATTAGCAAACTTTGGCGCTCCGGGTGTTTTGGACTTCAACTTCCACAATTCCTAACAGCCGGTAGGCTGTTAGGAATTGTGGGAGTTGGAGTCCAAAACACCCGGAGGGCCAAAATTTGCCTATGCCTGACATTGTAGATGCACCCTAAGAATCACAGAGATCTATATCTGTACACCTGGATTCTGTAGCAGCCGGTGGGCTGTTAGGAATTGTGGGAGTTGGAGTCCAAAACACCCGGAGGGTCAAAGTTTGCCTATGCCTGACATTGTAGATGCACCCTAAGAATCACAGAGATCTATATCTGTACACCTGGGTTCTGCACAGGCAGTAGGCTGTTAGGAATTGTGGGAGTTGGAGTCCAAAACACCCAGAGGGCCAAAGTTTGCCTATGCCTGAAATTGTAGATACACCTAAGAATCACAGAGATCAATATCTGTACACCTGGGTTCTGTAGCAGCCAGTAGGCTGTTAGGAATTGTGGAAGTTGGAGTCCAAAACACCTGGAGGGCCAAAATTTGCCTATGCCTGACATTGTAGATGCACCCTTAGAATCACAGAGATCTATATCGGTACACCTAGGTTCTGCAGAGCCAATAGGCTGTTAGGAATTGTGGGAGTTGGAGTCCAAAACACCCAGAGGGCCAAAATTTGCCTATGCCTGACATTGTAGATGCACCCTAAGAATCACAGAGATCTATATCTGTACATCTAGATTCTGTAGTAGCTGGTAGGCTGTTAGGAATTGTGGGAGTTGGAGTCCAAAACACCCAGAGGGCCAAAGTTTGCCTATGCCTGAAATTGTAGATACACCTAAGAATCACAGAGATCAATATCTGTACACCTGGGTTCTGTAGCAGCCGGTGGGCTGTTAGGAATTGTGGGAGATGGAGTCCAAAACACCCGGAGGGTCAAAGTTTGCCTATGCCTGACCTTGTAGATGCACCCTTAGAATCACAGAGATCTATAGCTGTACATCTGAGTTCTGCTACAGCCAGTAGGCTGTTAGGAATTGTGGGAGTTGAAGTCCAAAACACCTGGAGGGCCCAAGTTTGCTGAGACATCATCTGGGATCCTTTCCTGGCTTAAAGTGGGATATAGGTTTGGCTATAGTTGGCATAAGTCCTGTCCCAAACAGCAAGATGTTTAGGTTCTTGTGGGTTTTTTCGGGCTATATGGCCATGTTCTAGAGATGTTTATTTTTGGATTACTTTTCCTCCCAAAGAAGTAGCCTAGATTTAAAATCCTAGTTTCCAAAAAGGACCAGGAATTGTCAGGGATGAGGGTTTTAACTTTTTGAGAACCAGAATGGCCAATGAGGCAGGGAGCTCTCAGCATGGGACTGCAGATCTTGGAATCCCTGCTTGGGCATAGGAACCCACCGGGTGATCTTGACCGAGTCACACTCTCTCGGCCTCAGAGGAAAGCAAAGGCAGACCCCACTCTGAACAAACCAAGAGGCCTCTCTGTCCCAAATACGTGATGGGGAAAGTCTGTGCCCCTGAGGAGTCCCAAGGATTGGACCCCAGCGTTTGTGTCCCCATGTTGAGTACCGCTCTCCCTTCCGGGGCCCCGACCGGGCGCCTTCTCTCCCCCTCAGGCTGCCACGGCCACCAAAGACCCACCTGCTCCCAGCTCCGCAGCCGCAGGTGGAGACACTCCTGCCTCGGCTCAAGACGCGGTGATGGAGGCCAGCAAGCCCGCCTCCCCGGCCCAGGAGAACGCCTCCCAGCCGCTGCCGGAAATCCAGCAACAGCTTGTGGACGTAAGTGGAGGACGGCAAGCTTTGGCCCTCCAGGTGTTTTGGACTCCAACTCCCACCATTCCTAACAGCCTACCGGCTGTTAGGAATGGTGGGAGTTGGAGTCCAAAACACCTGGAGGGCCAAAGCTTGCCAAGACATCGTCTGGGACCCTGTTGTATCTCCAGTTGCCACAAGAGGTCTGCCTTGAGTTGAGCTGAGGGTTGAGCCCCCTTGGACCGAATTGTTGGAAACCTGGCTTTGAAACCATGCATGGTTTTCCTCCTGAGCTGGGGGAGAGGAGGGTGACTGCAATGGTCCAAGTTTATCAGGACTATGAGAACTATGAATCTCTCTGAGGAGTGGCTTAGGGAGCTGGGGATGCTTAGCTTGGAGAAGAGGAGATTGAGAAGGGACATCATTGCCAGGCTGAAATACAGTAGAGTCTCACTTATCCAACCTGTCAGAACATTGGATTAGCAAAAATATTGGATAATAAGGAGGTATTAAGGAAAAACCTACTAAACGTCAAATTATGATTTTGCAAATTGGCACCAAAACACCATGTTTTACAGCATAAAAAGCAGTTCAATAAATAGAGTAAGCAGTTCAGTACACACTAATGTTATGTAGTAATTACAGTATTTACAAATTTAGCACCAAAGCATTGCAATGTATTGAAACAGCTGTGGATCTGGGCGGGAGGCAGACTGCGTTGGATAATACAGAATGTTGGATGAGTGAGACTCTGCTGTACTTGAAGGGCAGTCACCTTGAAGAGGGGACAAAGTCTCTTTCCTGCTGGAGACCAGGACACAATAAAGCGATGGATTCCAGTTGCAGGGAAAGAGATTCCACCTAAAAGTTAGAAATAACTTCCCGATAGTAAGAGCTGTTTGGCAGCAGGTTATGTTGCCGACTGGGAGTCCAGTAGAGTTTTTGAAACAGAGGCTGGATGGCCATCTATTGGGAGTGATTGTGTCTTCCTGCCTGGCAGAAGGGTTGGGCTGGGTGGCGCTTGGGGGTCTCTTCTGGCTTGTGACCTATTCCCTCCCAACAGATCTCAACACCTGAGCCTGGGGGAGAGCTGGCCCCCACCGCCGTCCTGGCATGATGCGCCTTCACCCGGTCAGGGGATGCCGAGAGCCGTGATCTGGTAAGGATTCCTGCTTAGGAATGGAATGAGAGTCCAGCTCACCTGTCCGAACACATCTTTATTTACTATGTTTCTATATCGCCATTCTCAGCCCAAGGGCGACTCATTTATGAGCCAGTTAGAGCGCTAAGATCAGCCAGGGAGGTCCTGCTCTCGGTCCCACCGCCTTCACAGGTGCAATTGTTGAGGACGAGAGACAGGGCCTTTTCAGTGGTAGCCCCTCGTCTGTGGAACTCCCTCCCCAGCGAGATTAGTGTGGGCCCATCCCTCCTGATGTTCAGGGAACAGCCGAAAACCTGGCTATGCGAGCAGGCATTCAACGAATGATGGTAATACTTAAGCAACTAAAGGAATTCACATGTTTTATTGCTCTGTTTGATGGTTTGTATAGTTTTTAACCATTTTATATGTTATTGTTTTAGTTGTGATGTATTGTTTCATATGATGGTGAGGCACTGAATCCTTGCCATTTATTATGTTGGAAACCGGGTTGTTGTAGGTTTTTCGGGATGTATGGCCAAGTTCTAGAAGCATTCTCTCCTGACGTTTTGCCTCCATCTATGGCGGGTATCCTTGGAGGGTGTGAGGTCTGTTGGAAACCAGGAAAATGGGGTTTATATCTCTGTAAAAGTTCCAGGGTGGGAGAAAGAAGTCTTGTCTGTTTGAGATAGGTGTGAATATTGTAATTGGCCACCTTGATTAGCATTTGATAATAATAATACTTTATTTATACCCCGCCACCATCTCCCCAAGGGACTCGGAGTGGCTTACATGAGGCCAAGCCCAACAACACATCAATAAAACAAAAAAGCAATAAACAAAAGCAATACAATACAATACAGTTAATATAAATCACATATAAACAATGAACAATAAACAATAACACACAAGGATTTAAAACCTATGGCCTGACAAGAGTTCTTCCTCCCACCCTGGACTTTCCACAGAGATATAAACCCAATTCTCCTAGTTTCCAACAGATCTCACAACCTCTGAGGATGCTTGCCATAGATGCAGGTGAAATGTCAGGAAAGAATGCTTCTGGGGCATGGCCAGGCAGCCCGGAAAACCTACAACAACCCAGTGATTCCGGCCATGAAAGCCTTCAACAACAACCGCTTGGAGTCCCCCTAGGCCAATGGTTCTCATCCTGGGGTGCCCTGTCAGCTGGCTGGGAATTCTGGGAGTTGTAAGCAAAAAACAACTCAATCTGGGGACCCCAGATTGAGAACCACTTCCCTAGGCACTCAACCTGTGGGTCCCCAGATGTTTTTGGCCTTCAACTCCCAGAAATCCTAACAGCTGGTCAGCTGGCTGGGATTTCTGGGAGTTGTAGGCCAAAACACCTGAGGACCCGCAGGTTGAGAACAACCAACCTCAGGGTTGAGATTATCCAACCACATGGAGGCTGCTCTTCTGCTGCTTCTGGAGGTCAGACCTCAACTTGAAGGGTTTATATGACGGGAGGGAGATATGGACAGTGTATTCCTGCAAACTCAGTGAGTTGGGCTAGACCAGGGTCTCTCCAAACTTGGGCCCTCCAGGTGTTTTGGACTTCAACTCCCACAATTCCTAACAGCCTACCGGCTGTTAGGAATTGTGGGAGTTGAAGTCCAAAACACCTGGAGGGCCCAAGTTTGCTCACACCTGGTTTAGACTTAGAAAAGGGGTTGAGTAGCTAATTGGTTCTGGGCATCGGAAGCAGGGAAAGTAGATTTCTCTCCAAGCTATTCCTTAACAAATGTGGCTTGTTTAGGGAGGGACGGTAGCTTGTGTTTCCAAGGCTGCTTTTCAGCCCTGGCTCAACCTGATCTGCAGGCGGAATGTGATACCCCCATGGAGACGGGCGGCAGGCCCCAAGGATCACTTCCAACCTCCGGAGTAAAGTGGGGCACTGTTGTAATAATACCACGTGGCCCAGATAATTTGGGAACCGAAACATTTGGGGAGGTGGGCTAGAAGGCTTGCCTGGACTAAACTTGGAGGCAAAATCTGGAGTACAAATGCCTTGAATGCCTTATAATACGACGCCTTTGGAAGCCTGATACCTTCCAAATTGCCTATGAGTTTTACTGTGAATTGTATGTTGTTGTTGTCGTCGGCCTCGGCCTTTGTAAGCCGCATCGAGCCCTTCGGGAGATTTTGCGGGGTATAAATAAAGTTAATAATAATAATAATAATAATAATAATAATAATAATTGCTGAAACTATAACAATCCCCTGAAACAATCAATCGGTATTCAGGATATTTCTGCAGATGGGAAACGACAACACAGTGTTCCCTCGCTACTTCGTGGTTTACTTTTAGCAGACTCGCTGTTTCGGGGATTTCAAAAAATATTATTTTAAAATATATATCGCAGCATTTTAGCTGTTTCACGGCTTTTTGTTGCCACCGCTCCCCAAGGCACTTTCCCTCCTCAGTCCTTGAAGGGCCTTTCCTTCCCTTTATTGTAAGTTTATAAAGACTTAAAATAGAGTATAAATACTAAAATAATGGGTTGTTGTAGGTTTTTTTCGGGCTATATGGCCATGGTCTAGAGGCATTCTCTCCTGACGTTTCACCTGCATCTATGGCAAGCATCCTCAGAGGTAGTGAGGTCTGTTGGAACTAGGAAACAGGGAATCTGTGGGATGACCAGGGTGGGACAAAGGACTCTTGTCTGCTGGAGCCAGGTGGGAATGTTTCAACTGACCACCTTGATTAGCATATAATGGCCTGGCAGTGCCTGAAGCAAACTTTTGTTGAGAGGTGATTAGATGTCCTTGTTTGTTTCCTCTCTGTTGTTTTGCTGTTGTAATTTTAGAGTTTTTTAATGCTGGTAGCCAGATTTTGTTCATTTTCATGGTTTCCTCCTTTCTGTTGAAATTGTCCACATGCTTCTTGTGTATTTCAGTGGCTTCTCTGTGTAGTCTGACATGGTGGTTGTGAGAGTGGTCCAGCATTTCTGTCTTCTCAAATAATATGTTGTGTCCACCTGATGAACCAACCTGGACACAGCATTTCCATGGCCATATAGCCCGAAAAAACTGCAATAACCCAGTGATTCTGGCCACGAAAGCCTTCGACAATACACTAAAATAATGCATAAATATTAAAATATAGTGCCCTTACATCACGGTTATTCACTTATTGAGGGAAGTCCTGCAATGTAACCCCTTCAATAACTGTAGTTACGTTCCAAAATTATATGTGTGCCTTTCTTACTGTGATTTACTGATGCAACTCTCTCCTAGGTGCATCTACATTGTAGAACTATTGCAGTTTGATACCACTTTAACTGCCATGGCTCGATGCTAAACCCTGGGAGTTGTAGTTGGGTGAGGCACCAGCCTTTTGTGGCAGCAGAGGGTAAATGGACTTGTGAAACTACAGCTTCCATAGTTGCATAGCACTGGGCCAAGGAGGTTAAAGTGGCACCAACCAGCATTAGTTCCCCAGTGTAGACGCGCCCCGTGCCACCCTCTGACCGTGCCCTTCTCTTGCTGCCCGCAGGTGTCCACCATGTGCCTGCCAACCCAAGTTACCTCATCCTGGACTTGAAGAGACCCCAAACTTCACCAGTATCCCCCCTTTTGCTGCTGTTGATGCCCCAAATGTGTAAAAGTTTAGAGAGGAAAAGAAGAAAAACCTGTCGGGGGGGAACTTGACCGAAAAGGGAACCAAAGTCACTTTGCTTTAAAACCTTTCTCGAGGGGCTTGCCTCCCCCCTCCCATAATATCCTTTGGCCGGTTTGAGAGGTAAGAGACCGGCTGGTTGAATCTTCAGTTAATTTTTTTTCTTCCCCCCCAATTGTTGAAGAACACCCCTTGTGAGCCATTTGTGTGCGGTTTGGGCGTCAGTAAAAAAAAAAATTTGCACAGATTTGCGTCTCGTTGTGTGTTTTGTCAAAGGGCGGGTCCGGGTTTGAGGGGCGGAGGCTGGGGCGCTTCTCTCTGTAGCTTTTGGAGACAGGAATCATACCACGTACGGACACCATATGGGTTCAACCGGAGGAAAAGGAATCCCATGTAAACATTAGCAAGAACTTAGAACTGTTTGACTCTGGGATTTGCTATTGATAGTGAAATCCTATGGAGGTTTCTTCAAGCAGAGGATGAACAGCCATCTGCCAAGAGGGCTTTGGTGTTGTGTCTTGCTTTGCATTCCCCCTCAACTCCAGGATTTGGATTATGGTGAAGTCAGAGAATCATAGTGTTGGAAGAGACCCCCAAAGGCCATCCAGTCCAACCCCATTCTGCCAAGAAGCAGGAAAATTGCATTCAAAGCACTCCCGACAGATGGCCACACAGCCTCTGTTTTAAAGCCCCCAAAGAAGGAGCCTCCACCACACTCCGGGGCAGAGAGTTCCACTGCTGAACAGCTCTCACAGTCAGGAAGTTCTTCCTCATGTTCAGGTGGAATCTCCTCTCTTGTAGTTTGAAGTCATAGAATCATAGTGTTGGAAGAGACCCCCAAAGGCCATCCAGTCCAACCCCATTCTGCCAAGAAGCAGGAAAATTGCATTCAAAGCACCCCAACAGATGGCCATCCAGCCTCTGTTTAAAAGCCTCCAAAGAAGAAGCCTCCACCACACTCCAGGGCAGAGAGTTCCACTACTGAACCTCTCACAGTCAGGAAGTTCTTCCTAATGTTCAGGTGGAATCTTCTTTCTTGTAATTTGATGTCATAGAATCATAGTGTTGGAAGAGACCCCCAAAGGCCATCCAGTCCAACCCCATTCTGCCAAGAAGCAGGAAAATCATATTTGAAGCACCCCCCGACAGATGGCCATCCAGCCTCTGCTTCAAAGCCTCCAAAGAAAGAGCCTCCACATTCTGGAGCAGAGAGTTCCACTGTTGAACAGCTCTCACAGTCAGGAAGTTCTTCCTAATGTTCAGGTGGAATCTCCTTTCTTGTATTTTGATGTCATAGCATCCTAGAGTTGGAAGAGACTCCCAAAGGCCATCCAGTCCAACCCCATTCTGCCAAGAAGCAGGAAAATCATATTCAAAGCACCCCTGACAGATGGCCATTCAGCCTCTGTTTAAAAGCCCCTAAAGAAGGAGCCTCCACCACACTCCGGGGCAGAGAGTTCCACTGCTGAACAGTCCTCACAATCAGGAAGTTCTTTCTCATATTCAGATGGAATCTCCTTTCTTGTAGCTTGAAGCCATTGTTTCTCTGCATCTTAGTCTCCAGGGAAGTAGAAAACAAGCTTGCTTCCTCCTCCCTAGGACTTCCCCTCACATATCTGCTATCATGTCTCCACCTTCTCTTCTTCAGGCTAAACATGCCCAGCTCTTTAAGCCGCTCCTCATAGGGCTTGTTCTCCAGACCCTTGATCATTTTGGTCGCCCTCCTCTGGACACACTCCGCTTAAGCGGCTGAGGGGGAAAAGGAAAGGGCCTGAGGCTGTTAGGAATGGTGGGAGTTGAAGTCCAAAACACCTGGAGGGAGGGCCCAAGTTAATAAGAAGCTGTCAGTTTATAGTTTCAGCCCTGACACTGGATAGAACGCAGGCAAAGCGAAGAACGGCTGTATAAGTAGCTTTATATACAAATATTTTGTTTCCAGATATACAAAACAAATCAACATGCACACACACACACACAGAGTCTTAAGACAGGATCTCCCCCTCTAGAGAAGTCTCGCTCCTGCTTCATAACAGTGCTGGGGAAAAAAGGAACTTGAGTTGTAGTTAGACTACAACTCCCATCACTCTTCACCTCTAAGGATGCTGGGAGTTGCAGTCCCAATGTGTTGAAAGGCACACCATGGCAAGCCCTTGAGTGATGTTTGGGAAATTGTCATCTTGAGAAAGGCTGAAGGAAGACTCCGACACTCTTTGATATGGAACTACAGTTCCCATCATTCCATACCATTGAGCCATGGCAGTTCAAGTGGGGTCACACTGCATCGATTCAACATTAGAGATGGGTTGTTGTAGGTTTTTCGGGCTGTCTGGCCATGTTTCAAAAGCATTCTCTCCTGACGTTTCGCCTGCATCTATGGCAGGCATCCTAAGAGGTTGTGACCTCACAACAGACCTCACAACCACTGAGGATGCTTGCCATAGTTGCAGGCAAAACGTCAGGAGAGAATGCTTCTAGAACATGGCCATATAGCCCAAAAAACCTACAACAACCCAGTGATTCCAGCCATGGGAGCCTTCGAAAATACATTGAACATGTCCCTCAAGAAATCCTGGGATTTACTCACCATTGCGTTTCTCAGCAAACAAATCCCAAAACATCCCCATCGCCACCACTACAAAGCCCATGTGCCACACAATGAGATCAAAGTGATTAATCTTCAGCAAAGGAAGTATTAATATAAAAACCAATTCCTTCCAATCCCCAAATAGGCAGCAATAAATCTGTATCATAGATTCAACAGTTAGTTTCAGGACTGCAACTCCCATCAGTCCTCACCTCTAGGGATGCTGGGAGTTGCAGTCCCAATGTGTGGAAAGGCACACGATGGCCAGCCCTTGAGTGATGTTTGGAAAATTGTCGTCTTGAGAAAGGCTGAAAATTCCAACACCCTTTGGTGTAGAACTACAGTTCCCATAATTCCATATCGTTAAGAAAAATATAAAAACCAATTCCTAAGCCAAACATGGGCAAACTTTGACCCTCCAGGTGTTTTTGACTTCAACTACCACAATTCCTAACAGCCAAAACACTTGAAGGGCCAAAGTTTGCCCAGGCCTGCCAAAATCCATCCACTGATGCTGGGAATTGTAATCCAAAAGGAAATTAATGGCAAATACGAGGGTTGAATGAAAAGTAATGCCTCCACCTTCGTTGCTTGGGTTTGGATGGGAATATTTTAATAAATCAAACGCGGAAATGATCCTTAGAATGTGCTCTTTAACGACCACTATTCACTTTCCCACATAATCACCGGACCATTGGATACATTTCAGCCAACGATGAACAGGTTTTCTAAAGCCGTCGCGGAAGAAGTCGACAATCTGTTTCCGCAACCAATGTCGGCATCCTGGGTACCCATTGTGCACAGATCTTCTGACAGCCAAGCAAAGCAATAATGTGACCCACACGTTCTTGGGAAATGCCAATTATGCGTGAAATTTCTCTCTGAGTGATATGCCGGTCGTCCTGAATCAATCTGTTAACCTTTTGCTTGTGAAACTCGGTGGTTGCTGTCACAGGACGCCCAACTCTTTGTTTGTCATGCAAGTCAGATGTTCTCACCTCAACATCTTTAAACTGACTTGCCCAACGATGCACAGGACTCACATCAACACAATCACTATCTACAGCTTGCATTCTCCGATGAATCTCATAGAATCATAGAATCCTAGAGTTGGAAGAGACCTCATGGGCCATCCAGTCTAACCCCATTCAGCCAAGAAGCAGGAATATTGCATTCAAATCACCCTGACAGATGGCCATCCAGCCTCTGTTTAAAAGCTTCCAAAGAAGGAGCCTCCAACACGCTCCGAGACAGAGAGTTCCACTGCTGAACGGCTCTCACAGTCAGGAAGTTCTTCCTCATGTTCAGATGGAATCTCCTTTGGGGTGACTCCTTCTGCTGTCAAGAATTCAATGACTGCACGTTGCTTAAGTCGTATTGACCAACCGTCTGCGCAGGGTTCCATACTTCACACTTTAACAACACAACCGTCCAATGCTAAAGCTTCCCGCCAAAATGGAACTGTAGAGGAGAGTCTACTCAACAAGCCAGTAGCTGCCGCATAAGTTGCTTAAATTGCATTGACCGACCATCTGCGCAGGGTTCCATACTTCGCACTTTAACAACACAACTGTTCAATATGAAGGTTTTCCGCCAAAACAGAACTGTAGAGGAGAGTCTACTGAACAAGCCAGTACCTGCCGCATACATTGCTTAAGTCGCATTGACCATCTGCGTAGGGTTCCATACTTCGCACTTTAACAACACAACCGTCCAATGCAAAGGCTTCTCGCCAAAATGGAACTGTAGAGGAGAGTCTACTGAACAAGCCAGTAGCTGCCACATACATTGCTTAAGTCGCATTGACCGACCGTCTGCACAGGGTTCCATACTTCGCACTTTAGCAATACAACCGTTCAATGCTAAGGCTTCTCGCCGAAATGGAACTGTAGAGGAGAGTCTACTGAACAAGATAGTACCTGCCGCATACGTTGCTTAAGTTGCATTGACCGACCATCTGCGCAGGGTTTCATACTTTGCACTTTAACAACACAACCGTCCAACGCTAAGGCTTCCCGCCGAAATGGAACTGTAGAGGAGAGTCTACTGAACAAGCCAGTAGCTGCCGCATACCAGTACAGCCATCTGTACAGAAGGTGGAGGTATTACTTTTCATTCAACCCTCATAGAATCAATGAGTTGGAAGAGACCTGGAAGGCCATCCAGTCCAACCCCACTCTGCCAAGAAGCAGGAAAATCACATTCAAAGCACCCCCGACAGATGGCCACCCAGCCTCTGCTTAAAAGCCTCCAAAGAAGGAACCTCCATCACACTCCACGGCAGAGAGTTCCACTGCTGAACAGTTCTCCCTCACAATTAGGACATTCTTCCTCATGTTGTTATTGTTATTTATACCCCACTTTTCTCTCCAACAAGGAGACATTAAAAGCCTTTCAGTACAATTGGAATCTATAATTATGCAAACACTAGCTGTTCCCTGCCATGCGTTGCTGTGGCCCAGTCTGTGTATATTTGTTTCGTGTATTTATATATGTGTATATGTCTACTGAACAAGCCAGTACCTGCCACATACCAGTATTGCCATCTGTTGAGGAGTTACGAAGGTGGAGGCATTACTTTTCATTCAACCCTCCCTCGTACTTTATGCTCCGGTCCTGGATGCTAGGAACTGGCATCCAAAAGGGAATTCAATGCAGTTCCAAATTATGCTTTGTGTTCTGTCCATGGATGCTGGGAAAAGGAATTCAGTGCTAATACCATACTCCGTCTGTGCTGGGATTTGTTACCCTGCCCCTTGGAAAGGAACTATATCTCCTTTCCTCCCAAGGGCAATGCTCTTTCCTTCCTTCGGCCTTGTGTGGGCGGCTACACAAAACAGGAAAACCGTATAGAAAAATCTCCTTTTTCTCCTTGAGACCAGGAGTCCCTGAAATACATAAACAAACACCCCCCCCCCCATCCCAAAATAATATAATAACAATACAAAGATGTGCGCCAGGCGAGCTGTGGTTTCCGAAGTACAATGAGTGGTGGAGGGAAAAAGGTACTCTGCACATGTTCAGGAGCACTCTGGTCTCAAACCGGCACAACATATAAATAACCGAAATCTCAGAGAAGAAGGAGGTTTCGAAGTCGCACTGGCATTCCTAACTCACCTTCAGAGGTTTCAGTTCTATTGGCAGTTATAGTTTTCCAAGGCCTCCAGCTTTTTCTTCCAAATGGTGCAAACTATAACTCCCAGGAACCCATAACACTGAGACATGGAATTTCAAGTGCTGCCATACAGCATTCGATTCTACAGTGTTGATGCAGTTCTTGGAAAACTACATCTCCCGGGATTCTACAGCAATGTAACTGGTGTTTAAACTGCATTTAATTCCACAGTGTAGATGCAGCCCTTGGAAAACTACATCTCCCGGGATTCTACAGCAATATAACTGGTGTTTAAACTGCATTTAATTCCACAGTGTAGATGCAGCCCTTGGAAAATTACATCTCCTGGGATTCTACATCAATTTAAGTATGGTTTAAACTGCATTTAATTGCACAGTGTAGACGCAGCCCTTAGAAAATTACATTTCCTGGGATTCTACATCAATTTAAGCGGGGTGTAAACTGCATTTAATTCTACAGTGTGGATGCAGCCCTTCTAAAAACTACATATCCCAGGATTCCATAGCAATTAAAGCCTTGTTTAATTCCACAGCGTAGATGTAGCCCTTGTAAAACTACATATCCTGGGATTCCATAGTAGTTAAAGCCGCTTTTAATTCCACAGTGTAGATGCAACCCTTATGAAACTATATCTCCCAGGATTACATAGCTGTTAAAGCCGCATTTAATTCCACAGTGTAAATGCAGTCCTTGTAAAACTATATCTCCTTGGATTCCATAGGGCCATATTTAACCACAGCTGAATGCAGTGGAACCCTGGCAATTGTAGTTTTCCAAGTCCTTCAGCCTTTTCTGCCAAATGGTGCAAACTATAACTCCTAGGATCCCATAACATTGCAACGTGCAAGTTCAAGTCCTGTCATACAGCATTCAATTCTACAGTGTTGATGCAGTCCTTGGAAAACTATATCTCCTTGGATCCCATAGGGCCACATTTAACCACAGCTGAATGCAGTGGAACCCTGGCAGTTGCAGTTTTCCAAATCCTTCAGCCTTTTCTGCCAAATGGTGCAAACTATAACTCCTAAGGTCCCAAAACATTGCAATGTGGAAGTTCAAGTGCTGTCGAACTGCATTCAGTTCCACAGTGTAGATGCAGTTCTTGGAAAACTATGTCTCCTGGGATTTTATAGCAATTTAAGTGGTGTTTAAACTGGATTTAATTCCACAGTGTAGATGCAGCCCTTGTAAAACTACATATCCTGGGATTCCATAGCTGTTAAAGCGGCATTTAGTTGCACAGTGTAGATGCAGCCCTTGTAAAACTATATCTCCTGGATTCTACACCAATTTAAGTGGTGTTTAAACTGCATTTAATTCCACACTGTAGATGCAGCCCTTGTAAAACTACACATTCTAGGATTCCAGAGCAGTTAAAGCCGCATTTAGTTGCACAGTGGAGATGAAGCCTTTGTAAAACTATATCTCCTGGATTCTATAGCAATTTAAGTGGTGTTTAAACTGGATTTAATTCCATAGTGTAGATGCAGCCCTTGTAAAACTACACATTCTAGGATTCCAGAGCACTTAAAACCGCATTTAGTTGCACAGTGTAGATGCAGCCCTTGCAAAACTATATCTCCTGGATTCTACACCAATTTAAGTGGTGTTTAACCTGCATTTACTTCCACACTGTAGATGCAGCCCTTGTAAGACTACACATTCTAGGATTCCAGAGCAGTTAAAGCCGCATTTAGTTGCACAGTGTAGATGTAGCTCCTGTAAAACTATATCTCCCAGGAATCCATAGAAGTTAAAGCCGCATTTAATTGTACAGTGTAACTGCAGCCCTTCTAAAACTGTATTTCCCAGGAATCCATAGCAGTTAAAGCCGTATTTCATTGCATAGTGTAGATGCAGCCCTTGCAAAACTACATCTCCTAGGATTCCATAGCATTGAGTCCCGCCAGTCCAAGTGGTGTCACACTCTATATCTCTCTATAAACCTGTCTTTCCAATAAAAATAACATTAAAATTGAAAATTAAATAAAATATTTCCCTTTTTGTTAAAAAAGAAGAAAAAATCCAAAAAACCATACATCCCGACTAAAACTGACCTAAAGGAAAAATCGGTTTGACCGAACACAGGCCGGACAACTCTCTCTCTCTCGAGATAAAGTGCTTGGGCAGAACCGGGTTCTCCTCGCCCTCCGACTCCGCAGCCCACACTCCCCTGCTCGGTTCCCTGCTGGCCTTGGGCACGTCCCATCGTCCACCTTTTTCCCCCAGAAGGGTTCTCCCCTTCACTCGTGGTTGTCCGGACTGAGTTCGTCCAGTTCCGTGTACGGCTTGATCTCGCGGTCCAGCAAGGAGGGTGTCCGGCGGAAGGTGGCCGCGATGTCATCAAAGGTGCGACCCCTCGTCTCCGGGACCTTCAGGTACGTGAAGATGGCAAAGGCCCAGAGGAGGAGGGCAAAGAGGAGGAAGACGTACGGGCCGCAGGCGTCCTGCAAACACAGGAAAGACAGTTTAAACACCACTTAAATTGATGTAGAATCCAGGAGATATAGTTTTACAAGGGCTGCATCTACACCGTGCAACTAAATGTGGCTTTAACGGCTCTGGAAACCTAGAATGTGTAGTTTTACAAGGGCTGCATCTACAGTGTGGAATTAAATGCAGTGTAAACAGCACTTAAATTGGTGTAGAATCCAGGAGATATAGTTTTACAAGGGCTGCATCTACACCGTGCAACTAAATGTGGCTTTAACTGCTCTGGAATCCTAGAATGTGTAGTTTTACAAGGGCTGCATCTACAGTGTGGAATTAAATGCAGTTTAAACACCACTTAAATTGGTGTAGAATCCAGGAGATATAGTTTTACAAGGGCTGCATCTACACCGTGCAACTAAATGTGGCTTTAACTGCTCTGGAATCCTAGAATATGTAGTTTTACAAGGGCTGCATCTACAGTGTGTAATTAAATGCAGTTTAAACACCACTTAAATTGGTGTAGAATCCAGGAGATATAGTTTTACAAGGGCTGCATCTACACTGTGCAACTAAATGTGGCTTTAACTGCTCTGTAATCCTAGAATGTGTAGTTTTACAAGGGCTGCATCTACAGTGTGGAATTCAATGCAGTTTAAACACCACTTAAATTGGTGTAGAATCCAGGAGATATAGTTTTACAAGGGCTGCATCTACACCGTTCAACTAAATGTGGCTTTAACTGCTCTGGAATCCTAGAATGTGTAGTTTTACAAGGGCTGCATCTACAGCGTGGAATTAAATGCAGTTTAAACAGCACTTAAATTGGTGTAGAATCCAGGAGATATAGTTTTACAAGGGCTGCATCTACACCGTGCAACTAAATGTGGCTTTAACTGCTCTGGAATCCTAGAATGTGTAGTTTTACAAGGGCTGCATCTACAGCGTGGAATTAAATGCAGTTTAAACACCACTTAAATTGGTGTAGAATCCAGGAGATATAGTTTCGCAAGGGCTGCATCTAAACTGTGCAACTGAATGCAGCACTTGAACTTCCATGTCACAATGTTATGGGATCCTAGGAGTTATAGTTTGCACCATTTGGCAGAAAAGGCTGAAGGACTTGGAAAACTACAACTGCCAGGGTTCCACTGCATACAGCTGTGGTTAAATGTGGCCCTATGGGATCCAAGGAGATATAGTCTTGGTTTATGTACTTCTGGTCACTTGGAGCGCATCTATACAGGCCGCCCACAAGTTACAAACATCCTACTACATTGGGTTGTCAAAGGCTTTCATGGCCGGAATCACTTGGTTGTTGGGTGTTTTTTGGGTAGCATTCTCTCCTGACGTTTCACCTGCATCTGTGGCCACACATCCTTAGAGGTTTGTTTAGAGCTCTGTTGGAAATGAGGCAAGTGGAATGTATACATCCCTGTGGAATAATGTCCAGGGTGGGAGGAAAGAACCCTTGTCTGTTTGAAGCAAGTGTGAATGTTGCAATTCGCCCGCCCCTTCTTGTTGGTTAATCACTCTAATATATGTGTGTGTGTATATATGTCCCTGTCTGTATGTCTGTCTATCTATCCATCCATCCATCTGTCCCTGTATCTACCTTTCTATCCGTCCGTCCGTCCATCCATCCATCCGTTCCTCTATCTGTCCATATGTCTGTCTGTCCATCCATCTATCCATCTGTCCCTCTATCTATCTATCTATCTATCTATCTATCTATCTATCTATCCATCCATCCATCACTGTATCTACCTTTCTATCTATCCATCCGTCCCTCTATCTGTCCGTCTGTCCGTCCGTCCGTCCGTCCGTCCGTCCATCCATCCATCCATCCATCCATCTATCTATCCATCCATCAATCCATCCATCCATCTTTCTATCTATCCATCCATCAATCCATCCGTCCCTGTATCTACCTTTCTATCCATCTATCCATCCATCAGTTTGTCTGTCCATCCGCCAATCTGTCTATCCATGCATGCATCCATCTGCCCCTGTATCTATCTGCCTGTCTATTTATTCCTCCATCTGTCCCTGTATCTACCTGTCTATCCATTGATCCATCTGTCCCTATATCTACCCATCCATCCATCTGGCACTGCATCTACCTATCTCTCCATCCACCCATCTGTTCCTCTATCTGTCTGTCTGTCCATCCATCTATCTGCTGCTGTATCTATCTATCTGTCTGTCTGTCTGTCTGTCTGTCTGTCTGTCCATCTGCCAATCTGTCTATCCATGCATGTATCCATCTACCCCTGTATCTACCTATCTGTCTGTCTATCTATTTATTCATCCATTGGCCCCTGTATTTATCTGTCCATCGATCCATCTGTCCCTCTTTCTATCTATCTATCCATCCATCCATCCAACCATCTGCCCCTATATCTATCTTTCTAAACATTTATCCATCCATCTGAGGGGATGAGGCTATTAGGAATTGTGGGAGTTGAAGTCCAAAACACCTGGAGGGCCCAAGTTTGCCCATGTTTGCCCAGGCAAACTTGTCAACCTTTCCCTATGCTAGCCAATGTATATATTTATATGGTTGGAGTGACACTTCTATCTCCATGACTGCCATGGGTTAACTGAGAGTCTACTGTGTGTGTGTGTATGAGAAATCTGTATAGAGGTGTGTGTGTGTGTGTGCGTGTGTATGATCTCTCTGCATGCAACCGGTCCCTTCCAGAATGCAGACTCATGCTTGACTGGAGGCTCTGTTCTGTCTCAGCCTCGCCCTGCTGCTGGTGACTCACCGACCTCTGACCCAGGTTGCTCTTTTGCACAGATTCCAAGAGTGCTCTTTTGTTTAGTTCCGCGCTCAGTGCAAAGCAATGCCAGGAAAAGCCAGTTTGTTGCATGCCTGCAAGCCGTTTCCCACTTAGCTTTTCATCGTCAGAGTCGCCTTGCTATGGCCTTCCTCAGAGGCTGAGAGAGTGTGCCCCACCCAAGGGGATTTAGAGAAACATGTCACCTGAAAAGGCAACATTGCTTACAGAGAACTCCCAGTATCTCCAGTGGGTAGATGGGAATGGTATTGCAACACCTCTGGATTGGGTTGGGAAAGAGCTGATGTAATCTCTGTGCAACTGAGGCAGGCAGGAGGTGAAAGGGTTGGCAAATCCATGTACATGCTACTCCTTGTCAAACACCTTTAGTACCATATTTACTCAAAGCTAATGCTCGCCTTCCTTTGGCTCAATGACCTTGCCAAAATTAGGGTGTGCCTTAGATGCACATAATGTGGTAATGGTAGTGCTGAGCCAAAGCAAAAGGGGAAGCTGCTTCAGGATGTCCCCTCAAATATAATTGCCACAGCTCTATGCTATGCTGGGATTTGTAGTTTGGTGAGGCATCAGCATCCTTTGGCAGAGAAGGCTAACCAGACCTTGTCAAACTATATGACCTCATAACATTGAGCCAAGGCAGTTAAAAGAGATTCATTCCACAGCATAGATGCACCCCAAGGTCTTCCTTTCTGTTGCTGGAAACTCTGGCGTTCACAGCCATGGGGTAAGCAGGCAGCCACTGGAAGGCATACTTTTTTGGGCCAAAGCACAAAGAGCACCCCTTCTGTCACTCTGCAATACATTCGACAGCAAATACCTTTTTTTGTGTTTTGGTTTCAGGATTTTGAAAATTGAGGTGTGCATTAGATCCGATGGCGCATTGGGCTCAAGAAAATGCAGTATATAGGTACAAATACATCCAGAAGTAGATAGATAGATAGATAGATAGATAGATAGATAGATAGATAGACAGACAGACAGACAGATAGATAGATAGATAGGACTTGGAAAACTACAATTTTAGATAGATAGGATGGATAGATGGATGGGTAAATAGACAGACGGACAGACGGACAAGCAGACAGATAGGTGGAGTGGGAGATAGGTTGATCGATGGATGGATGGATGGATGGATGGATGGATGGATGGATGGATAGATAGACAGATGGGTGGGTGGGTCAGTGGGTAAGATAGGTAGATTGATTGATAGGTAGTTTGATGGATGGATAGGTAGGTAGGTAGGTGGGTAGATACATGGGCAGATGGATGGATGGATGGATGGATGGATGGATGGGGCAGATAGATAGATGGATGGATAGATGGACGGGGCAGATGGATGGATGGATGGATGGGGCAGATAGATGGATGGATGGATGGGGACAGATGGATAGATGGATGGATATGGGCGGATGGATGGATGGGGCAGATGGATAGATGGATGGATGGGGCAGATGGATGGATGGATGGGGCAGATAGATGGATGTGGGCAGATGGATAAATGAGGCAGATGGATAAATGGATGGAATGATGGGGCAGATGGATGGATGGAAGGATGGACAGGTAGACACAGGAGTAGATGGATAGATGGATGGATGGATGGATTGACGGATGGACAGACAGATAGATATAGGTGCAGATTGATGGATGGATGAATGCATGCTTGGATGGTCAGCTGGCCGGCCAGACAGACAGACAGACAGGTAGATACAGGGACAGATGGATGGATGGATGGATGAATGAATGAATGGATAGAAAGGTAGATACATGGGCAGATGGATGGATGGATGGATGGATGGATAGATAGATAGATAGATAGATAGATAGATAGATAGATAGATAGATAGATAGATATAGATAGAGGGACAGATGGATGCATGGATGGACATATGGACGGATGGATTAATGGATACGTAGATAGGTAGCTATGGGGCAGATGAATGGATGGATAGATAAACAGATAAGGAGCAAATGGATGGATTGACAGATGGATGATGGATAGGCAGACGGACGGATGGAAATGCATACATACATACATACATACATACATACATACATACATACAGTGTTCGATAGCATTCGACACCACTTGAACCATGGCGGTTCAAGTGGTGTCAAACTGCATTCCTCCTGCAATGTGGATGCAACCAAAAACTCACCGCGATGGAGGGGAAGCTCATGCCGATGATGAAGTTGCAGGTCCAGTTGGCGAAGCCAGCCACAGCCACAGCAGCTGGACGCGGGCCTTGGCTGAAGAGCTCGGACACGATGAACCAGGGGATGGGGCCCGGCCCGATCTCAAAGAAGGCCACAAAGCCAAAGATGGCCACCATGCTGAGATAGCCAATCGAGGGCACACTCTCCTGTTGCCGGAGGGAAAGAGACAGCGATGGATTTTAGTCTTAGCTGGACACAAGGTGGACTTGTCAGAAGGAGGTTGGACTGGATGGCCCTTGGAGGTCCCTTCCTATTGTAGGCTGGAGGGCAATCTTTGCCCCATGCTTACCAGTAAGAGGAGAGAGATCATCATGAGGATGGCGCATATGCTCATGCCAAAGAGGCCCAGCAGGTGCAAGGTCCGCCGCCCTGCCCACTCCACCATGAACACCTGCCGAAGAGGAAACATGAGAGTCATAAAGGAGGAAGGCAGCAAGACACTCAAGCAGTGCTTCTCAATCTTCCTGGTGCCGCGACCCCTTAATCCAGTTCCTCATGTTGTGGTGACCCCCAACCATAACATTACTTTCGTTGCTACTTCATAACTGTAATTTTGCTACATCATCATATAAATATCCGATATGCAGGATGTATTTTCATTCACTGGACCACATTTGGCACAAATACCCGATACACTAAAAATTTGAATACTGGTGGGGTTGGGGGGGATTGATTTTGTCATTTGGGAGTTGTAGTTGCTGGGATTTATAGTTCACCTACAATCAAATAGCATTCTGAACTCCACCAATGATGAAACTGAATCAAACTTGGCACACAGAACTCCCATGACCAATAGAAAATACTGAAAGGGTTTGGTTGGCATTGGCTTTGAGTTTTGGAGTTGTATTTCACCTACATCCAGAGAGCACTGTGGACTCAAACAATGTTGGATCTGGACCAAATTTGGCACACATTCTCAAAATGTCTAAATATGAACAGGAGTTTGGGGAACAATAGACCTTGACATTTGGGAGTTGTAGTTGCTGGGATTTATAGTTCACCTACAATCAAAGAGCATTCTGAACCCCACCAATGATAGAATTGGGCAAGACTTCCCACACAAAACCCCCACAACCAACAGAAAACACTGGAAGGGCTTGGTGGGCATTGACCTTGAGTTTTGGAGTTGTAGTTCACCTACATCCAGAGAGCACTGTGGACTCTCAATGATGAATCTGGTCTAAGCAATGATGAATCTGGACTAAACTTGACACGAATTCTCAATATGCCCAAATGGGAATACTGGTGGAGTTTGTGGAAAATAGACCTTGTATTTGGGAGTTGTAGTTGCTGGGATTTATAGTTCATAAACAGATAAAATACAGTCTATGCAGTCTAACAAGCAATTAATCCTTGTTATACTATGTCTTGTTAGATGTGAGTCATTACTTGTAGTTGCAGATCACCTTATTACTTGGAGAAGGGAAGTTTTTTCCCCGAACCAGTGTAAAAATACCCGGGCACCCCTGTTGCACTAATATTATATCTGCAACTGGACCTTTTCACTCTTTGTATTGGAGGATTTTCATCCTGTTTGGACCTTGACAGGACTTGCACCCCTGAAGCTTGCAGACATTGGGATTGATAACAGATGGAGATATTTTCTGTTTGAGAGCAGTTGCATCTTTTTCATTGTATTTTTCATGTCACGTATTTGTATTGGGGATTTTGGTGTCACTATATGCCATATGGTCATTACAGTTCCACTGGGACCACCTTTACTGGCTTGTGCTAGAGATTATTATTATTATTATTATTATTATTATTATTATTATTATGGCTCAAAGCCAAGTTTTTACCATCCTTCTGAAGGACAGGAGGGAGGGGGCCAACCTGCTCTCACCAGGAAAGGAGTTCCATAGCCAAGGGTGCAATCACCGAGAAGGCCCTGTCTCTCATCCTCACCAATCATGCCTATGACAGTGGCGGGACGGAGAGCAGGGCCTCCCCAGAGGATCCATGATGAGCCTCTGGAGACCTGGGTTCGAATCCCCACTCAGCCATGGAAACCCACTGGTTGAACTTGGGCAAAGTCATGTTGGAGTGTTAAAATATACTAACTTATTTTAAAGATGGGTTACTTTAAGTGTTGCAAGTGCTGAGTCACAGTGATGGGGATTAAGCTCAGTGAGAATGTAACCCTGAAGTTAGGTTTGCATCAGGTGTACACAATAATGAATGCATGAATGGAACATTACGTCACGCAAGTGTACATAAGAACGCCAACAGAATCAGTGTATACTGTCAATAGCTGCAACAAAAGATGAAGCCTTCCTTTGGAAAGAAGCTCCTGCATTGGCTGTCTATTGCAAGTATGGCTCACATACTATAGACCAGGCATGGGCCAACTTGGGCCTTCCTCCAGGTGCTTTGGACTCCAACTCCCACCATTCCTAACAGCCTCAGGCCCCTTCCTTTTCCCCCTCAGCCGCTTAAGCGGCTGAGGGGGAAAAGGAAAGGGCCTGAGGCTGTTAGGAATGGTGGGAGTTGGAGTCCAAAACACCTGGAGGGAGGCCCAAGTTGGCCAAGCCTGAAATAGACACTGTTTGGAAACTCTGCTTCAGGTTGAAGGAATACTCAAGAAGTCACACTCTCTCAGCCTCAGAGGGAGGCAAAGGCAAACCCTCTCCGAACACATTTCCCCAGGAAAACTGCATTAAATCTGCAGTCCTTGATGCAATTGGAGACCCTTACCGAAATGACCGTGAAGACGGTGTTGACCACTCCAGCTCCAATGGTGGCATAGATGGGCTGCTCCAGTCCAGCCTTGGTGAAGATGTCCGTTGAGTAATAGAACACCTACAGAGGCGAAATAAAATTAGATAAAGACTTTTGTTGTAGTTTGGGGATGAACTCCCAAACGTTTCAACTACTTCAAAGTTCCCTGCTTGGGTGGTGATGGCATGATCGTCAGCATAGATGAAACTCTCATCCCTTCTAGCAGCAGCTGATCATTTGTGTAAATGTTAAAAATGGATGGAATAAGCACACTCTCTTGAGGCTGAAATAGCTCTCTGAAGCTTTAGGTCAATGTTTCTCAACCTGGGGGTCAGGACCCCTGGGGGGGGGGTCGAGAGGGGGTGTCAGAGGGGTCGCCAAAGACCATCAGAAAAAACAGTATTTTCTGTTGGTCAGAAGTGTTCTGTGTGGGAATTTTGGCCCAATTCCAATGTTGGTGGGGTTCAAAATGCTTGGTGGTTTGGTGGGCAGTGTCCTTTGGTTTGGGAGTTGTAGTTCACCTACATCCAGAGAGCACTGTGGACTCAATGATGGATCTGGATCTGGACCAAACTCTACACAAATACTCAATATGCCCAAATGTGCCCAAATGTGAACGCTGGTGGAGTTTGGGGAAAATAGAACCTTGAAATTTGGGAGTTGTGGTTGCTGAGATTTATAGTTCACCTACAATCAAAAAGCATTCTGAACCTCACCAATGATGGAATTGAACCAAACCTGCCACACAGGACTCCCCTGACCAACAGAAAACACTAGAAGGATTGGGTGGGCATTGACCTTGAGTTTTGGAGTTGTAGTTCACTTACATCCAGAGATCACTGTGGACTCAAACAAGGATGGATCTGGACCAAACTCTACACGAATACTCAATATCCCCAAATGTGAACACTGGTGGGGTTTGGGGAAAATAGAACCTTGAAATTTGGGAGTTGTAGTTGCTGGGATTTATAGTTCACCTACAATCACAAAGCATTCTGAACCCCACCAACGATAGAAATGAGCCAAATGTCCCACACAGAACCCCCATGTGGGCCACAGCAATGCATGGCAGGGGACGGCTAGTCTATGTAATGTTCATTTGTGGGATAAAAAGCCAATGGGATTTTGCATTAATAGGAGCCTAGTGTCTAGGTCCAGGGAAGTCATGCTACCCTTCTATTCTGCTTTGGTTAGACCACACCTGGAATATTGTGTCCAATTCTGGGCACCACAATTCAAGAGAGATATTGACAAGCTGGAATGTGTCCAGAGGAGGGCAACTAAAATGATCAAGGGTCTGGAGAACAAGCCCTATGAGGAGCGGCTTAAGGAGCTGGGCATGTTTAGCCTGAAGAAGAGAAGGCTGAGAGGAGATATGATAGCCATGTATAAATATGTGAGAGGAAGCCACAGGAAGGAGGAGGGAGCAAGCAAGCTTGTTTTCTGCTTCCCTGGAGACTAGGATGCAAAGGAACAATGGCTTCAAACTACAAGAGAGGAGATTCCATCTGAACATGAGGAAGAACTTCCTGACTGTGAGAGCCGTTCAGCAGTGGAACTCTCTGCCCTGGAGTGTGGTGGAGGCTCCTTCTTTGGAAGCTTTGAAACAGAGGCTGGATGGCCATCTGTCAGGGGTGATTTGAATGCAATATTCCTGCTTCTTGGCAGAATGGGGTTGGACTGGATGGCCCATGAGGTCTCTTCCAACTCTTTGATTCTATGATATTAACATAACTCAAAAACCACTGGACGAATTGACACCAAATTTGGACACAAGACACCTCTCAGGCCGACGAGTGACCATCACTCATAAGAACACTGAAAAACACAGCAGAAGATACTTAAAAATCCAAAAAAAACCCCCAAAAATACATTACAATGCATGCACAAAACCATACATACACATATGCAAATACATATATATATATATATACACAGACAAAACAAATATACACAGATTGGGCCACAGCAATGCATGGCAGGGGACGGCTAGTGATAAATAAAACCCTCAAGCCCAGGACTTAGTGCCTGGGGACCCCAAATGCTCCCCTGGACTCTTACTGCGTTGATCCCGGACAACTGCTGGGACAACTGCAAGACCACGGCAATGAGGAGGGGCTGGCGGTAGAGTCGGGACCGGAAGAGCTCCAAGATGGAGACCTTGCGCTCCAGGTCCATGCGCCGCTTCTCTTCCTTCATCTCGTTCAGGGAGGCCGTCACGTCGGTGCGCCCCGTCAGGCGCCTGAGACCTGAAGGAGAAGCAGAGAAGGACCAGAGAGGAGTGACCTGCGTTCATTCAAGCTTAATGGCTCTCCAAACTACAAATCCCAAGGTTGCATAGCATTGAGCCAAGGCCGTTAAATTAGAGATAGAGGATATGGTATATATGTGCCATACTGCTTCAAATGCTCCACATGGATATGGATATATGTGCCATACTGCAATCCTATGAATTACTCATAAAATAGCCAGAGGTTATGATGCAGCAGGTTAAACCGCTGAGCTGCTGAACTTGCTAACTGAAAAGTTGCAGGTTCGAATCTAGGGAGTGGGGTGAGTTCCTGTTAGCCCCAGCTTCTGCCAACCTAGCAGTTTCAAAACATACAAATGTGAGTAGATCAATAGGTACTTCTTGGAGTGAAGGTAATGGCACTCCATGCAGTCATGCTGGCCACATGACCTTGGAGGTGTCTATGGACAACGCCGGCTCTTCGGCTTAGAAATGGAGATGAGCACCAACCCCCAGAGTCGGACATGACTTAATGTCTGTAGGCCACATAACTTTGGAGGTGTCTATGGACAACGCCGGCTCTTCGGTTTAGTAATGAAGCTGAGCACTAACCCCCAAAGTTGGACACGACTTAATGTCTTAATGTCAGGAAAAAACCTTTACCTTTAACCTGGCATATCTTTGCATTGCTTGAATACTAGTGGATATTTACCACTAAGGAGAAGAGTATTTAACTCTTCTCAGGAAGATATGCCAAGGGCAACCACCCCCAAACCCAGGCAGTATTTACAATCATACTACACTAAATGCCAGGGGAAATCTTTACCTCTACCCTGGCATATCTTTGATCCGAACAGTTCAGACAGATAACCGGGTATATCAGTCTAACAACTGAGAAATCTAATTTGCATTGCTTGAATCCTAGTGGGTATTTTTTACCACTAAGGAGAAGAGTATTTAACTCTTCTCAGGAAGATCATACTAGACTAAATGCCAGGGGAAACCTTTACCTTTACCCTGGCATATCTTTGTTCCTAACAGTTCAGAGAGATAACCAGGTATATCAGTCTAACAACGGAGAAACCTAATTTGCATTGCTTGAATACTAGTAGGTATTTACCACTAAGGAGAAGAGAATTTAACTCTTCTCAGGAAAATCATACTAGACTAAATGCCAGGGGAAACCTTTACCTCTACACTGGCGTATCTTTGATCCGAACAGTTCAGAGAGATAACCAGGTATATCAGTCTAACAACTGAGAAACCTAATTTGCATTGCTTGAATACTAGTGGATATTTTTTACCACTAAGGAGAAGAGTATTTAACTCTTCTCAGGAAGATCATACTAGACTAAATGCCAGGAAACCTTTACCTTTACCCTGGCATATCTTTGATCCAAACAGTTCAGAGAGATAACCAGGTATATCAGTCTAACAACTGAGAAATCTCTAAGTAGTCTAATTCGCAGTCATGCTGGCCACATGACCTTGGAGGTGTCTACGGACAAAGGTTGAGAAGCACTGACCTATAGTGCGGTAGCTTAATTCCCCCAAAAGAGGGCACCCAGAAGTGTTGTCATTGGAAGTTCAGACTAAAACCCAGAGCGGATAAACCTGAGCTAAGCAATAGATTGGAAGAACGGATGAGAGAAGAACGGAGAGGAGGAACGAGGCAGAGGGATGGAAGGAAAGCAGAAGGAAGGCTCACTCTCTTTGGCCTTGGACTCCTTGTTGCGGATGATGTAGAGGTAGCGAGGGCTCTCTGGGCAGAAAGGGAAGAGCAGGAGCTGGAGGGCGGAAGGGACCACGCTCAAACCCATCAGGAGGGGCCACAAAGTCGGGGTCCCCAACAGGCTCTCGAGCCCAAAGACCTGCAGAAGGAGAAAGGGGGGACATGAGGGACACCTGTCCATTCAGAGCCAGGTGAAACACCCCTCCTCACCTGGAATCCCCAAATCCTCCCAATTCATATATGTATTACAATTCACATTGTAATCTGAACTCTTCCCTTTGCAGAGTCCCTTTCCGTACTACAATGCCCAGTATCCTCAACCCACACAAACTTTAGCAGGATACCCTTTGCAGACTGCAATGCCCATCATCCCCTGGCCAAATACACACAGACCAAAGCAGTCAATTGGAGTACTATAACACCCAGCATTCCCCATCCAATTGGGTGACATGCAGAGCATGGCAGCGTCCTTTTTATGGATTGTAACACCCAGTATCCCCCCAGCCAGGTCCCTTTTTTATGGACTGCAATGCCCAGAATCTCCAGTCATCATGGCCACACATTACCATCATCCTAGACAAATGCACACAGACTGAAGCAGACAATTGGAGTACTACAACACCCAGCATTCCCCATCCAATTGGGTGACACGCAGACCATAGCAGCGTCCTTTTTATGGATTGCAATGCCCAGAATCCCCAGTCATCATGGCCACACACTACTATCATCCCCTAGACAAATACACACACTGAAGCAGTCAATTGGAGTAGTGCAACGCCCAGCATTCCCCATCCAATTGGGTGACACGCAGACCATGGCAGCGTCTTTTTATGGATTATAACACCTAGCATCCCCCCAGCCAGACCTTGGCAGGGTCCCTTTTTTATGGACTGCAATGCCCAGAATCTCCAGTCATCATGACCACACACTACCATCACCTCCTAGACAAATACACACAGACTGAAGCAATCAATTGGAGTACTACAACACCCAGCATTCCTCATTCAATTGGGTGACACGCAGACCATGGCAGCATCCTTTTTATGGATTGCAATGCCCAGAATCCCCAGTCATCATGGCCACACACTATCATCATCCCCTAAACAGATACACACAGCCTGAAGCAGTCAATTGGAGTACTCCAACACCCAGCATTCCCCATCCAATTGGGTGACACGCAGACCATGGCAGTATTCTTTTTATGGATTGTAACATCCAGCATCCCCCCAGCCAGGCCTTGGTAGGGTCCCTTTTTATGGACTGCAATGCCCAGAATCCCCAGTCATCATGGCCACACACTACTATCATCCCCTAGACAAATACACACAGATGAAGCAGTCACTTGGAGTACTACAACACCCAGCATTCCCCATCTAATTGGGTGACATGCAGACCATGGCAACATCCTTTTTATGGATTGTAACACCCAGCATGCCCCCAGCTAAATCTGGCAGAGTGTCTTTTTATGGACTGCAATGCCCAGAATCCCCAATTATCATGGTCACACACTACCATCATCCTCTAGACAAATGCACACAGACTGAAGCAGTCAATTGGAGTACTACAACACCCAGCATTCCCCATCCAACTGGGTGACATGCAGACCATGGCAACGCCCTTTTTATGGGTTGCAATGCCCAGAATCCCCAGTCAACCTGGCCACACACTACCATCATCCCCTAGACAAATACACATAGACTGAAACAGTCAATTGGAGTACTCCCACAACCAGGATTCTCCATCCAATTGGGTAACACGCAGACCCAATTGACCCATAAAAAGGCAGCGTCCTTTTTATGGATTGTTAATACTCAGCATCCCCTCAGCCAGACCTTGGAAGGGTTCCTTTTAATGGGTTGCAATGCCCAGAATCCCCAGTCATCATGGCCACACATGACCATCATCCCCTAGACAAATACACACAGACTGAAGCAGTAAGTTGGAGTACTGCAACACCCAGCATTCCTCATTCAATTGGGTGACACACAGACCATGGCAGTGTCCTTTTTTATGGATTGTAACACCCAGCATCCCCCCAGCCAGACCTTGGCAGGGTCCCTTTTTATGGATTGCAATGCCCAGAATCCCCAGTCATCATGGCCACACATGACCATCATCCCCGAGACAAATACACACAGACTGAAACAGTCAATTGGAGTACTACAACACCCAGCATTCCCCATTCAATTGGGTGACACGCAGACCATGGCAGCGTCCTTGTTATGGATTGTAACACCCAGCATGCCCCCATCCAGACCTTGATAGGGCCACACACTATCATCCCCTAGACAAATACACACAGACTGAAGCAGTCAATTGGAGTACTACAACACCCAGCATTCCCCATCCAATTCGGTGACACACAGACCATAGCAGCATCGTTTTTATGGATTGTAACACCCAGCATCTCCCCAGTCCGACTGTGGCAGAGCCTCTTTTATGGACTGCATTGCCCAGAATCCCCAGTCATCATGGCCACACACTACCATCATCCCCTAGCCAAATACACACAGACCGAAGCAGTCAATTGGAGTACTACAACACCCAGCATTCCCCATCCAATTGTGTGACATGCAGACCATGGCAACGTTGTTTTTATGGATTGTAACATCCAGCATCCCCCCAGCTAGACCGTGGCAGGGCACTTTTATGGACTGCAATGCCCAGAATCCCCACCCATAATGGCCACATACAGGGAGTTGAAGGAAATTCCTTTTGTTCCCAGAATCCATTTCCCATTGAATTAAATTGGGGACTGCAACACCCAGCGTCCTGACCTGAGCGACGAGGATGCCAATGACGATGGCCAGCTGATTCAATGTGCCTAGCGCCCCCCGCAGGTTGGTGGGAGCAATCTCCCCCACGTACATGGGCACCAATCCGGAGGCAAAACCTGCCACAAAAAGAGGAGAAAATTAAAATTAAACGCATGCCAGGAAGAAGGGAAGGAGGGAAAAGAGGAATAATAATAGAAAAGATGGCTGTGTTCTGCAGTTGAACTTCTCTGCTCTATCGTTCTCCAACTGGATCGCTTGAGGAAATCTCAACCAGCAGGGTGATCCACAGTAAAGTCCCTTCTGTGGACTGAAATGCCCAGCATCTCCATACACAGACATAAAGACCCTTCATGGATTGCAATGCCCATTATCCCCCACCTAGTGTATTGACACACACCTTAGCAAGGTCCCATTTATGGACTGCAATGCCTAGCCACTGGTGCAAGACCTTTTATGGATTTCAATACCCATTATCCCCCAACTAGTATATTGACACACGCCACTGGTGCAAAAGCTTTCATGGATTACAATACCCATTATCCCCAACACATACCACTGGTGCAAGACCTTTCATGGATTGCAATACCCATTCTCCCCCAACTAGTATATTGACACACGCCACTGGTGCAAGAGCTTTCATGGATTGCAATACCCATTATTCCCCAACTAGTGTTTTGACACACACCTTAGCAAGGTCTCTT